>NW_027274754.1:33947-83498 GCF_030028105.1 Mobula birostris
TCTTTCATGTGTGTGGGTTGGGCGAGGTGATCTGTATGTTCTGTGTGTGTGGTTTGGGCTGGGTTATCTGTATGTTCTGTGTGTGTGGGTTGGGTCGGGTGATCTGTATGTTCCGTGTGTGTGGGTTGGGCGGGGTGATCTGTATGTTCCGTGTAGGTAGATTGGGTGGGGTGATCTGTACGTTCTGTGTGTGTGAGTTGGGCGGGGTGATCTGTATGTTCCGTGTGTGTGGGTTGGGCGGGGTGATCTGTATCTTTCATGTGTGTGGGTTGGGCGAGGTGATCTGTATGTTCTGTGTGTGTGGTTTGGGCTGGGTTATCTGTATGTTCCGTGTGTGTAGGTTGGGCGGGGTGATCTGTATATTCTGTGTGTGTGGGTTGAGCCGGGTGAGGTGATCTGTATGTTCCGTGTGCGTGGGCTGGGCGGGGTAATCTGTATGTTCCGTGTGTGTGGGTTGAGCGTGGTGATCTGTATGTTCTGTGTGTGTGTGTGTTGGGCGTGGTGATCTGTATGTTCCGTGTGCGTGGGTTGGGCGGGATGCTTTGTATGTTCCGTGTTTGTGGTTTGGGCGTGGTGATCTGTATGTTCTGTGTGTGTGGGTTGGGCAGGGTGATCTGTATGTTCCGTGTGTATCGTTTGGGTGGGGTGATCTGTATGTTCCATGTTTGTGGGTTGGGTGGGGTGATATGTATGCTATCTGTGTGTGGGTTGGGCGGGGTAATCTGTATGTTCTGAGTGTGTCGGCCAGGCGGAGTGATCTGTATGTTGTCTGTGTGTGGGTTGAGCGGGGTGATCTGTATGTTCCGTGTATGTAGGTTGGGCGAGTTGATCTGTATGTTCTGTGTGTGTGGGTTGAGCCAGGTGAGGTGATATGTATGTTCTGTGTGTGTGGGTTGGGCGTGGTGATCTGTATGTTCCGTGTGTGTGGGTTGGGCGTGGTGATCTGTATGTTCCGTGTGCGTGGGTTGGGCGGGGCAATTTGTATGTTCTGTGTGTGTCGGCCAGGCGGAGTGATCTGTATGTTGTGTGTTTGTGGGTTGGGCGGGGTGATCTGTATGTTCCGTGTGTTGGTTGGGCGGGGTGATCTGTATGTTCCATGTGTTTGGTTTGGGCGGTACGATCTGTATTTTCCGTGTGTGTGGGTTGGGCGGGGTGATCCATATATGCTGTCTGTGTGGGTTGGGCGGGGTGATCTGTATGTTCTGTGTTTGTAGGATAGGCGGGATGATCTGTATGTTATGTGTGTGTGGGTTTGGTGGGGTGATCTGTCAGTTCCGTGTGTGTAGGATGGGCTGGGTGATCTGTATGTTATTTGTGTGTGGGTTGGGCGAGGTGGTCTTTATGATCCGTCTGTGTGGGTTGGGCGGGGTTATCTGTATGTTCCGTGTAGGTAGGTTGAGTGTGGTGATCTGTACGTTCTGTGTGTGTGGGTTGGGCGGGGTGATCTGTATTTTCTGAGTGTGTGGGCAGGGGGTGATCTGTATGTGCCGTGTAGGTAGGTTGGGCGTGGTGATCTGTATGTTCCGTGTGTGTGGGTTGTGCCGTGTGATCTGTATGTTCCGTGTGTGTAGGTTGGGCGGGGTGATCTGTATGTTCCGTGTGTGTGGGGAGGGCAGGGGGTGATCCGTATGTTCCTTTTTCGTGGGTTGGACGGGATGATCTGCATGTTCCGTGTGGTGGGTTCAGAGAGGTGATTTGTATGTTCTGTGTGTGTGGATGGGGTGGGGAGATCTGTATGTTCCGTGTGTGTGGGTTGGGCGAGGTGATCTGTATGATCCATGTGTGTGGGTTGGGCGGGGTGATTTGTATGTTCCGTGTGTTTAGGTTGGGTGGGGTGATCTGTATGTTCCGTGTGTGTGGGTTGGATGGGGTGATCTGTATGTTTTCTGTGTGTGTGTTGGGCGGGGTGATCTGTATGTTACGTGTGTGTGGGTTGGGAGTGGTGATCTGTCTGTTACGTGTGTGTGGGTTGGGCGGGGTGATCTGTATGTTCCGTGTGTGTGGGTTGGGGTGGGTGATCTGTATCTTCCGTGTGTGTGGGTCGGGCGGGGTGATCTGTATATTATGTGTGTGTTGGTTGGGCAGGGTGATCTGTATGTTCCGTGTGTGTGGGTTGGGAGGGATGATCTGTATGTTCTGTGTGTGTGTGTTGGGCGGGGTGATCTGTATGTTACGTGTGTGTGGGTTGGGAGTGGTGATCTGTCTGTTACGTGTGTGTGGGTTGGGCGGGGTGATCTGTATGTTCCGTGTGTGTGGGTTGGGGTGGGTGACCTGTATGTTCCGTGTGTGTGGGTCGGGCGGGGTGATCTGTATATTATGTGTGTGTGGGTTGGGCAGGGTGATCTGTATGTTCCGTGTGTGTGGGTTGGGAGGGATGATCTGTATGTTCTGTGTGTTTGGGTTATGCGGGGTGATCTGTATGTTCCGTGTGTGTAGGTTGGGCGGGGTGATCTGTATGTTACATGTGTTTGGGTTGGGCGGGGTGATCTGTATGTTCCGTGTGTGTGGGTTGGGTGGGGTGATCTATATATGCTGTCTGTGTGGGTTGGGCGGGGTGATCTGTATGCTCCGTGTGTGTGTGTTGGGCAGGGTGATCTATATGACGGTGTGATCTGTATGTTCCGTGTGCGTGGGTTGGGCAGTATCATTTGTATGCTCCGTGTGTATGGTTTGGGTGGAGTGATCTGTATGTTCCGTGTGTGTGGTTTCGGTGGGGTGATCTGTATGTTCTGTGTGTGTGGGTTGGGCATGGTGATCTGTATGTTCTGTGTGTCTGGGTTGAGCCAGGTGAGGTGATCTGTATGTTCTGTGTGTGTCGGTTGGGCGTGGTGATCTGTATGTTCCGTGTGCTTGGCTTGGGCGGGATGATTTGTATGTTCCGTGTGTTTGGTTTGTGTGGGGTGATATGTATGTTCTGTGTGTGTGGGTTGGGCGTGGTGAGCTCTATGTTCTGTGTGTGTGGGTTGGGCGTGGTGATATGTATGTTCCGTGTGTGTGGTTTGGGTGGGGTGATCTGTATGTTCCATGTGTGTAGGTTGGGCGGGGTGATCTGTATGTTCTGTGTGTGTCGGCCAGGCGGAGTGATCTGTATGTTGTGTGTGTGTGGGATGGGCAGGGTGATCTATATGATCCGTGTGTGGGTTAAGCGGTGTGATCTGTATGTTCTGTGTGTTTGGATTGGGCGGGGTGATCTGTATGTTCCATGTATGTAGGTTGGGCGTGGTGATCTATATGTTCTGTGTGTGTGCGTTGGGTGAGGTGATCTGTATGTTCTGTGTGTGTGGGTTGGGCGGGGTGATCTGTATGTTCCGTGTGTGTGGGTTGGGCGTGGTGATCTTTATGTTCTGTGTGTGTGGGTTGAGCCGGTTGAGGTGATCTGTATGTTCTGTGTGTGTGGGTTGGGCGTGGTGATCTGTATGTTCCGTGTGCGTGGGTTGGGCGGTATCATTTGTATGCTCCGTGTGTGTGGTTTGGGTGGGGTGATCTGTATGTTCCGTGTGTGTAGCTTGGGTGGGGTGATCTGTATGTTCCATGTGTGTGGGTTGGGCGGGGTGATCTGTATGTTCCGTGTGTGTGGGTTGGGCGGGGTAATCTGTATGTCTCGTGTGTGTGGGTTGGGCGTGGTGATCTGTATGTTCCGTGTGCGTGGGTTGAGCGGTAGCATTTGTATGCTCCGTGTGTGTGGTTTGGGTGGGGTGATCTGTATGTTCCATGTGTGTGGCTTGGGTGGGGTGATCTGTATGCTCTCTGTGTGTGGGTTGGGCGGGGTAATTTGTATGTTCTGTGTGTGTTGGCCAGGCGGAGTGATCTGTATGTTGTTTGTGTGTGGGTTGGGCGGGGTGATCTGTATGTTCCGTGTGTGTAGGTTGGGCGGGGTGATCTGTATGTTCCGTGTGTGTGGGTTGGGCGGGGTGATCTATATATGCTGTCTGTGTTGGTTGGGCGGGGTGATCTGTATGCTCCATGTTTGTGGGTTGGGCAGGGAGATCTTTATGATCCATGTGTGGGTTACGCGCCGTGATCTGTATGTTCCATGTGTTTGGGTTGGTCGGGGTGATCTGTATGTTCCGTGTGTGTGGGTTGGGCAGGGTAATCTGTATGTTCCGTGTGTGTGTGTTGGGCGTGGTGATCTGTATGTTCTGTATGTGTGGGTTGAGCCGGGTGAGGTGATCTGTATGTTCTGTGTGTGTATGTTGGGCGTGGTGATCTGTATGTTCTGTGTGCGTGGGTTGGGCGGGATGATTTGTATCTTCCGTGTGTGTGGTTTGGGTGGGGTGACCTGTATGTTCTGATGTGTGTGGGTTGGGCGTGGTGATCTGTATGTTCTGTGTGTGTGGGTTGGGCAGGGTGATCTGTATGTTCCGTGTGTGTGGTTTGGGTGGGGTGATCTGTATGTTCCGTGTGTGTGGTTTGGGTGGGGTGATCTGTATGTTCCGTGTCTGTAGGTTGGGCGGAGTGATCTGTATGTTCCGTGTGTGTGGGTTGGGCGGGGTGATATGTATGTTCTGTGTGTGTGGGTTGGGCGTGGTGATCTGTATGTTCCGTGTGTGTGGGTTGGGCGGGGTGATATGTATGTTCTGTGTGTGTGGGTTGGGCGTGGTGATCTGTATGTTCCGTGTGCGTGGGTTGGGCAGGGTAATTTGTATGTTCTGTGTGTGTCGGCCAGGCGGAGTGATCTGTATGTTGTGTGTGTGTGGGTTGGGCGTGGTGATCTGTATGTTCCATGTGTTTGGGTTGGGCGGTGCAATCTGTATGTTCCGTGTGTGTGGGTTGGGCGGGGTGATCTATATATGCTGTCTGTGTGGCTTGGGTGGGGTGATCTGTATTCTCCGTGTGTGTGGGTTGGGCGGGGTGATCTGTATGTTCCGTGTGTGTGGGTTGGGCGGGGTGATCTATATATGCTGTCTGTGTGGGTTGGACGGGGTGATCTTTATGATCCGTGTGCGGGTTAGGTGGTGTGATCTGTATGTTCCATGTGTTTGGGTTGGGTGGGGTGATCTGTATGTTCCATGTGTGTGGGTTGGGCGTGGTGATCTGTAAGTTCTGTGTTTGTGGGTTGCGCGGGGTGATCTGTATGTTCCGTGTGTGTGGGTTGGGCGGGATGATCTGTATGTTCTGTGTGTGTGGGTTGGATGGGGTGATCTTTATGTTCTGTGTGTGTGGGTTTGGTGGGGTGATCTGTAGGTTCTGTGTGTGTGGCTTGGGTGGGGTGATCTGTATGTTATGTGTGTGTGGGTTTGGTGGGGTGATCTGTATGTGCCGTGTAGGTAGGTTGGGCGTGGTGATCTGTATGTTCCGTGTGTGTGGGGAGGGCAGGGGGTGATCTGTATGTTCCGTGTGTGTGGGGAGGGCAGGGGATGATCTGCATGTTCCGTGTGGTGGGTTGGGAGAGTTGATTTGTATGTTCTGTGTGTGTGGGTGGGGCGGGGAGATCTGTATGTTCCGTGTGTGTGGATTGGGCGAGGTGATCTGTATGATCCATGTGTGTGGGTTGGGCGGGGTGATTTGTAAGTTCTGCGTTTGTGGGTTGGGTGGGGTGATCTGTATGTTCCGTGTGTGTGGGTTGGACGGGGTGATCTGTATGTTTTCTGTGTGTGTGTTGGGCAGGGTGATCGGTATGTTACGTGTGTGTGGGTTGGGAGTGGTGATATGTCTGTTATGTGTGTGTGGGTTGGGCGGGGTGATCTGTATGGTCCGTGTGTGTGGGTTGGGGTGGGTGATCTGTATGTTCCGTGTGTGTGGGTCGGGCGGGGTGATCTGTATGTTCTGTGTGTGTGGGTTGAGCGGGGTGATCTGTATGTTCCGTGTGTGTTGGTTGGGCGGAGTGATCTGTATGTTCCATGTTTGGCGGTTGGGCAGGGTGATCTGCATGTTCCATGAGTGTGGGTTGGGCGGGGTGATTTATATATGCTGTCTGCGCGGGTTGGGTGAGGTGATCTGTATATTTCTGTGTGTGTGGGTTGGGCATGGTGATCTGTATGTTCCATGTGTGTGGGTTGGGCGGGGTGATCTGTATGTTCCGTGTGTGTGGTTTGGATGGGGTGATCTGAATGTTCCATGTTTGTAGGTTGGGCGGGGTGATCTGTATGTTCTGTGTGTGTCGGCCACGCGGAGTGATCTGTATGTTGTGTGTGTGTGGGATGGGCGGGGTGATCTATATGATCCGTGTGTGGGTTAGGCGGTGTGATCTGTATGTTCTGTGCGTTTGGGTTGGGCGGGGTGATCTGTATGTTCCATGTATGTAGGTTGGGCGTCGTGATCTGTATGTTCCGTGTGTGTGGTTTGGCTGGGGTGATCTGTATGTTCTGTGTGTGTAGGTTGGCGGGGAGATCTGTATGTTCCATATGTGTGGGTTGGGCGGGGTGATCTATATATGCTGTCTGTGTTGGTTGGGCGGGGTGATCTGTATGCTCCATGTGTCTTGGTTGGGCAGGGTGATCTTTTTGATCTGTGTGTGGGTTAGGCGCTCTGATCTGTATGTTCCATGTGTTTGGATTGGTCGGAGTGATCTGTATGCTCCGTGTGTGTGGGTTGGGCGGGGTGATCTATATGATCCGTGTGTGTGGGTTGATCCGGGTGAGGTGATCTGTATGTTCTGTGTGTGTGGTTTGGGCGTGGTGATCTGTATGTTCCGTGTGCATGGGTTCGGCGTGTTGAACTCTATGTTCTGTGTGTGTGGGTTGGCTGGGTGATCTGCATGTTCCGTGTGTGTAGTTTGGGTGGGGTGATCTGTATGTTCCATGTGTGTGGGTTGGGTGGGGTGATCTGTATGCTCTCTGTGTGTGGGTTGGGTGGGGTAATCTGTATGTTCTGTGTGTGTCGGCCAGGCAGAGTGATCTGTATGTTGTGTGTGTGTGGGATGGTCGGGGTAATCTATATGATCCGTGTGTGGGTTAGGCGGTGTGATCTGTATGTTCTGTGTGTTTGGGTTGGGCGGGGTGATCTGTATGTTCCGTGTATGTAGGTTGGGCGTCGTGATCTGTATGTTCTGTGTGTGTGGGTTGAGCCGGTTGAGGTGATCTGTATGTTCTGTGTGTGTGGGTTGGGCGTGGTGATCTATATGTTCCGTGTGCGTGGGTTGGGCGGTATCATTTGTATGCTCCGTGTGTATGGTTTGGGTGGGGTGATCTGTATGTTCCGTGTGTGTAGTTTGGGTGGGGTGATCTGTATGTTCCATGTGTGTGGGTTGGGTGGGGTGATCTGTATGCTCTCTGTGTGTAGGTTGGGCGGGGTAATTTGTATGTTCTGTGTGTGTCGGCCAGGCGGAGTGATCTGTATGTTGTTTGTGTGTGGGTTGGGCGTGGTGATCTGTATGTTCCATGTGCGTGGGTTGAGCGGTATCATTTGTATGCTCCGTGTGTGTGGTTTGGGTGGGGTGATCTATATATGCTGTCTGTGTTGGTTGGGCGGGGTGATCTGTATGCTCCGTGTGTGTAGGTTGGGTGAGGTGATCTGTATGTTCTGTGTGTGTGGGTTGGGCATGGTGATCTGTATGTTCCATGTGTGTGGGTTGGGTGGGGTGATCTGTATGTTCCATGTGTGTGGGTTGGGTGGGGTGATCTGTATGCTCTCTGTGTGTGAGTTGGGCAGGGTAATTTGTATGTTCTGTGTGTGGCGGCCAGGCGGAGTGATCTGTATGTTGTGTGTGTGTGGGTTGGGCGGGGTGATCTGTATGTTCCGTGTGTGTAGGTTGGGCGGGGTGATCTGTATGTTCCATGTGTTTAAATTGGGCGGGGTGATCTGTATGTTCCGTGTGTGTGGGTTGGGCGGGGTGATCTATATATGCTGTCTATGTTGGTTGGGCGGGGTGATCTGTATGCTCCATGTGTGTGGGTTCGGCAGGGAGATCTTTATGATCCGTGTGTGGGTTAGGCGCTGTGATCTGTATGTTCCATGTGATTGGGTTGGTCGGGGTGATCTGTATGTTCCGTGTGTGTGGGTTGGGCCGGGTAATCTGTATGTTCCATGTGTGTGGGTTGGACGGGGTGATCTGTATTTTCCGTATGTGTTTGTTGGGCGGGGTGATCTATATATGCTGTCTGTGTGGGTGGGGCGGGGTGATCTGTATGCTCCGTGTGTGTGGGTTGGGCGGGGTGATCTATATGATCCGTGTGTGGGTTAGGCGGTGTGGTCTGTATGTTCTGTGTGTTTCGGTTGGGCGGGGTGATCTGTATGCTCCGTGTGTGTGGGTTGGGTGAGGTTATCTGTATGTTCTGTGTGTGTGGGTTGGGCATGGTGATCTGTATGTTCCGTGTTTGTGGTTTGGGTGGGGTGATCTGTATGTTCTGTGTGTGTGGGTTGGGCATGGTGATCTGTATGTTCTGTGTGTGTCGGCCAGGCGGAGTGATCTGTATGTTGTGTGTGTGTGGGATGGGCGGGGTGATCTATATGATCCGTGTGTGGGTTAGGCGGTGTGATCTGTATGTTCTGTGTGTTTTGGTTGGGCGGGGTGATCTGTATGTTCCGTGTATGTAGGTTGGGCGGGGTGATCTGTATGTTCCATGTGTGTGGGTTAGGCGGGGTGATCTGTATTTTCCGTGTGTGTGGGTTGGGCGGGGTGATCTATATATGCTGTCTGTGTGGGTTGGGTGGGGTGATCTGTATGCTCCGTGTGTGTGGGTTGGGCGGGGTGATCTATCTGATCCGTATGTCGGTTAGGCGGTGTGGTCTGTATGTTCTGTGTGTTTCGGTTGGGCGGGGTGATCTGTATGCTCCGTGTGTGTGGGTTGGGTGAGGTTATCTGTATGTTCTGTGTGTGTGGATTGGGCATGGTGATCTGTATGTTCCATGTGTGTGGGTTGGGCGGGGTGATCTGTATTTTCCGTGTGTGTGGGTTGGGCGGGGTGATCTATATATGCTGTCTGTGTGGGTTGGGCGGGGTGATCTGTATGCTCCGTGTGTGTGGGTTTGGCGGGGTGATCTGTATATTCTGTGTGTGTGGGTTGAGCCGGTTGAGGTGATCTGTATGTTCCATGTATGTAGGTTGGGCGTGGTGATCTGTATGTTCTGTATGTGTGGGTTGAGCCGGGTGAGGTGATCTGTATGTTCTGTGTGTGTGTGTTTGGCGTGGTGATCTGTATGTTCCGTGTGCGTGGGTTGGGCGGTATGATTCGTATGTTCCGTGTGTGTGGTTTGTGCGTGGTGATCTGTATGTTCTGTGTGTGTGGGTTGGGCAGGGTGATCTGTATGTTCTGTGTGTGTGGTTTGGGCGGGTGATCTGTATGTTCCGTGCGTGTAGTTTGGGTGGTGTGATCTGTATGTTCCATGTTTGTGGGTTGGGTGGGGTGATATGTATGCTCTCTGTGTGTGGGTTGGGTGGGGTAATCTGTATGTTCTGTGTGTGTCGGCCAGGCGGAGTGATATGTATGTTGTCTGTGTGTGGGTTGAGCGGGGTGATCTGTATGTTCCGTGTATGTAGGTTGGGCGAGTTGATCTGTATGTTCTGTGTGTGTGGGTTGAGCCAGGTGAGGTGATATGTATGTTCTGTGTGTGTGGGTTGGGCGTGGTGATCTGTATGTTCCGTGTGTGTGGGTTGGACGGGGTGATCCATATATGCTGTCTGTGTGGGTTGGGCGTGGTGATCTGTATGTTCCGTGTGCGTGGGTTGGGCGGGGCAATTTGTATGTTCTGTGTGTGTCGGCCAGGCGGAGTGATCTGTATGTTGTGTGTTTGTGGGTTGGGCGGGGTGATCTGTATGTTCCGTGTGTTGGTTGGGCGGGGTGATCTGTATGTTCCATGTGTTTGGGTTGGGCGGTGCGATCTGTATGTTCCGTGTGTTTGGGTTGGGCGGGGTGATCCATATATGCTGTCTGTGTTGGTTGGGCGGGGTGATCTGTATGTTCCATGTGTTTGGGTTGGGCGGAGCGATCTGTATGTTCCGTGTGTGTGGGTTGGGCGGGGTGATAAGTATGTTCCGTGTGCGTTGGTTGGGCGGGGTAATCTGTATGTTCCGTGTGTGTGGGTTAGGCGGGGTGATTTGTATGTTCTGTGTGTCTGGGCAGGGGGTGATTTGTATGTTCTATGTGTGTGGTTTGGGTGGGGTGATCTGTATGTTCTGTGTGTGTGGGTTGGGCGGGGTGATCTGTATGTTCTGTGTTTGTAGGATAGGCGGGATGATCTGTATGTTATGTGTGTGTGGGTTTGGTGGGATGATCTGTCAGTTCCGTGTGTGTGGGATGGGCTGGGTGATCTGTATGTTATGTGTGTGTGGGTTGGGCGGGGTGATCTGTATGTTCCGTGTAGGTAGATTGGGTGGGGTGATCTGTACGTTCTGTGTGTGTGAGTTGGGCGGGGTGATCTGTATGTTCCGTGTGTGTGGGTTGGGCGGGGTGATCTGTATCTTTCATGTGTGTGGTTTGGGCGAGGTGATCTGTAGGTTCTGTGTGTGTGGTTTGGGCTGGGTTATCTGTATGTTCTGTGTGTGTGGGTTGGGTCGGGTGATCTGTATGTTCCGTGAGTGTGGGTTGGGCGTGGTGTTCTGTATGTTCCGTGTGCATGGGTTGGGCGGGGTAATCTGTATGTTCCGTGTGTGTGGGTTGGGCGTGGTGATCTGTATGTTCTGTGTGTGTGTGTTGGGCGTGGTGATCTGTATGTTCCGTGTGCGTGGGTTGGGCGGGATGCTTTGTATGTTCCGTGTGTGTGGTTTGGGCGTGGTGATCTGTATGTTCTGTGTGTGTGGGTTGGGCAGGGTGATCTGTATGTTCCATGTGTGTGGTTTGGGCGGGGTGATCTGTATGTTCCGTGCGTGTAGTTTGGGTGGTGTGATCTGTATGTTCCATGTTTGTTGGTTGGGTGGGGTGATATGTATGCTATCTGTGTGTGGGTTGGGCGGGGTAATCTGTATGTTCTGTGTGTGTCGGCCAGGCGGAGTGATCTGTATGTTGTCTGTGTGTGGGTTGAGCGGGGTGATCTGTATGTTCTGTGTATGTAGGTTGGGCGAGTTGATCTGTATGTTCTGTGTGTGTGGGTTGAGCCAGGTGAGGTGATATGTATCTTCTGTGTGTGTGGGTTGGGCGTGGTGATCTGTATGTTCCGTGTGTGTGGGTTGGACGGGGTGATCCATATATGCTGTCTGTGTGGGTTGGGTGTCGTGATCTGTATGTTCCGTGTGCGTGGGTTGGGCGGGGCAATTTGTATGTTCTGTGTGTGTCGGCCAGGCGGAGTGATCTGTATGTTGTGTGTTTGTGGGTTGGGCGGGGTGATCTGTATGTTCCGTGTTTTGGTTGGGCGGGGTGATCTGTATTTTCCATGTGTTTGGGTTGGGCAGTACGATCTGTATGTTCCGTGTGTGTGGGTTGGGCGGGGTGATCCATATATGCTGTCTGTGTGGGTTGGGCGGGGTGATCTGTATGTTCCGTGTGTTGGTTGGGCGGGGTGATCTGGATGTTCCATGCGTTTGGGTTGGGCGGTGCGATCTGTATGTTCCGTGTGTGTGGGTTGGGCGGGGTGATCTGTATGTTCCGTGTGCGTTGGTTGGGCGGGGTAATCTGTATGTTCCGTGTGTGTGGGTTAGGCGGGGTGATTTGTATGTTCTGTGTGTCTGGGCAGGGGGTGATTTGTATGTTCTATGTGTGTGGTTTGGGTGGGGTGATCTGTATGTTCTGTGTGTGTGGGTTGGGCGGGGTGATCTGTATGTTCTGTGTTTGTAGGATAGGCGGGATGATCTGTATGTTATGTGTGTGTGGGTTTGGTGGGGTGATCTGTCAGTTCCGTGTGTGTGGGATGGGCTGGGTGATCTGTATGTTATGTGTGTGTGGGTTGGGCGAGGTGGTCTTTATGATCCGTCTGTGTGGGTTGGGCGGGGTTATCTGTATGTTCCGTGTAGGTAGGTTGAGTGGGGTGATCTGTACGTTCTGTGTGTGTGGGTTGGGCGGGGTGATCTGTATTTTCTGAGTGTGTGGGCAGGGGGTGATCTGTATGTGCCGTGTAGGTAGGTTGGGCGTGATGATCTGTATGTTCCGTGTGTGTGGGTTGTGCCGTGTGATCTGTATGTTCAGTGTGTGTAGGTTGGGCGGGGTGATCTGTATGTTCCGTGTGTGTGGGGAGGGCAGGGGGTGATCTGTATGTTCCGTTTGGTGGGTTGGACGGGATGATCTGCATGTTCCGTGTGGTGGGTTCAGAGAGGTGATTTGTATGTTCTGTGTGTGTGAGTGCGGCGGGGAGATCTGTATGTTCCGTGTGTGTGGGTTGGGCGAGGTGATATGTATGATCCATGTGTGTGGGTTGGGCGGGGTGATTTGTAAGTTCCGCGTTTGTGTGTTGGGTGGGGTGATCTGTATGTTCCGTGTGTGTGGGTTGGATGGGGTGATCTGTATGTTTTCTGTGTGTGTGTTGGGCGGGGTGATCTGTATGTTACGTGTGTGTGGGTTGGGAGTGGTGATCTGTCTGTTACGTGTGTGTGGGTTGGGCGGGGTGATCTGTATGTTCCGTGTGTGTGGGTTGGGGTGGGTGATCTGTATCTTCCGTGTGTGTGGGTCGGGCGGGGTGATCTGTATATTATGTGTGTGTTGGTTGGGCAGGGTGATCTGTATGTTCCGTGTGTGTGGGTTGGGAGGGATGATCTGTATGTTCTGTGTGTTTGGGTTGGGCGGGGTGATCTGTATGTTCCGTGTGTGTAGGTTGGGCGGGGCGATCTGTATGTTCCGTGTGTTGGTTGGGCGGGGTGATCTGTATGTTCCGTGTGTGTGGGTTGGGCGGTGCGATCTGTATGTTCCGTGTGTGTGGGTTGGGCGGGGTGATCTGTATGTTCCGTGTGCGTTGGTTGGGCGGGGTAATCTGTATGTTCCGTGTGTGTGGGTTAGGCGGGGTGATTTGTATGTTCTGTGTGTCTGGGCAGGGGGTGATTTGTATGTTCTATGTGTGTGGTTTGGGTGGGGTGATCTGTATGTTCTGTGTGTGTGGGTTGGGCGGGGTGATCTGTATGTTCTGTGTTTGTAGGATAGGCGGGATGATCTGTATGTTATGTGTGTGTGGGTTTGGTGGGGTGATCTGTCAGTTCCGTGTGTGTGGGATGGGCTGGGTGATCTGTATGTTATGTGTGTGTGGGTTGGGCGAGGTGGTCTTTATGATCCGTCTGTGTGGGTTGGGCGGGGTTATCTGTATGTTCCGTGTAGGTAGGTTGAGTGGGGTGATCTGTACGTTCTGTGTGTGTGGGTTGGGCGGGGTGATCTGTATTTTCTGAGTGTGTGGGCAGGGGGTGATCTGTATGTGCCGTGTAGGTAGGTTGGGCGTGATGATCTGTATGTTCCGTGTGTGTGGGTTGTGCCGTGTGATCTGTATGTTCAGTGTGTGTAGGTTGGGCGGGGTGATCTGTATGTTCCGTGTGTGTGGGGAGGGCAGGGGGTGATCTGTATGTTCCGTTTGGTGGGTTGGACGGGATGATCTGCATGTTCCGTGTGGTGGGTTCAGAGAGGTGATTTGTATGTTCTGTGTGTGTGAGTGCGGCGGGGAGATCTGTATGTTCCGTGTGTGTGGGTTGGGCGAGGTGATATGTATGATCCATGTGTGTGGGTTGGGCGGGGTGATTTGTAAGTTCTGCGTTTGTGTGTTGGGTGGGGTGATCTGTATGTTCCGTGTGTGTGGGTTGGATGGGGTGATCTGTATGTTTTCTGTGTGTGTGTTGGGCGGGGTGATCTGTATGTTACGTGTGTGTGGGTTGGGAGTGGTGATCTGTCTGTTACGTGTGTGTGGGTTGGGCGGGGTGATCTGTATGTTCCGTGTGTGTGGGTTGGGGTGGGTGATCTGTATCTTCCGTGTGTGTGGGTCGGGCGGGGTGATCTGTATATTATGTGTGTGTTGGTTGGGCAGGGTGATCTGTATGTTCCGTGTGTGTGGGTTGGGAGGGATGATCTGTATGTTCTGTGTGTTTGGGTTGGGCGGGGTGATCTGTATGTTCCGTGTGTGTAGGTTGGGCGGGGCGATCTGTATGTTCCATGTGTTTGGGTTGGGCGGGGTGATCTGTATGTTCCGTGTGTGTGGGTTGGGTGGGGTGATCTATATATGCTGTCTGTGTGGGTTGGGCGGGGTGATCTGTATGCTCCGTGTGTGTGTGCTGGGCAGGGTGATCTATATGATCCGTATGTGGGTTAGACGGTGTGATCTGTATGTTCTGTGTGTGTCAGTTGGGCGTGGTGATCTGTATGTTCCGTGTGCTTGGCTTGGGCAGGGTGATCTGTATGTTCCATGTGTTTGGTTTGTGTGGGGTGATATGTATGTTCTGTGTGTGTGGGTTGGGCGTGGTGAGCTCTATGTTCTGTGTGTGTGGGTTGGGCGTGGTGATATGTATGTTCCGTGTGTGTGGTTTGGGTGGGGTGATCTGTCTGTTCCATGTGTGTAGGTTGGGCGGGGTGATCTGTATGTTCTGTGTGTGTCGGCCAGGCGGAGTGATCTGTATGTTGTGTGTGTGTCGGATGGGCAGGGTGATCTATATGATCTGTGTGTGGGTTAAGTGGTGTAATCTGTATGTTCTGTGTGTTTGGATTGGGCGGGGTGATCTGTATGTTCCATGTATGTAGGTTGGGCGTGGTGATCTGTATGTTCTGTGTGTGTGGGTTGAGCCGGGTGAGGTGATCTGTATGTTCCGTGTGCGTGGGTTGGGCGGTATCATTTGTATGCTCCGTGTGTGTAGCTTGGGTGGGGTGATCTGTATGTTCCATGTGTGTGGGTTGGGCGGGGTAATTTGTATGTTCTGTGTGTGTCGGCCAGGCGGAGTGATCTGTTTGTTGTTTGTGTGTGGGTTGGGAGTGGTGATCTGTATTTTCCGTGTGCGTGGGTTGAGCGGTAGCATTTGTATGCTCCGTGTGTGTGGTTTGGGAGGGGTGATCTGTATGTTCCGTGTGTGTAGTTTGGGTGGGGTGATCTGTATGTTCCATGTGTGTGGGTTGGGTGGGGTGATCTGTATGCTCTCTGTGTGTGAGTTGGGCGGGGTAATTTGTATGTTCTGTGTGTGTTGGCCAGGCGGAGTGATCTGTATGTTGTTTGTGTGGGGGTTGGGCGGGGTGATCTGTATGTTCCGTGTGTGTAGGTTGGGCGGGGTGATCTGTATGTTCCATGTGTTTAAGTTGGGTGGGGTGATCTGTATGTTCCATGTGTGTGGGTTGGGCGGGGTGATCTATATATGCTGTCTGTGTTGGTTGGGCGGGGTGATCTGTATGCTCCATGTGTGTGGGTTGGGCAGGGAGATCTTTATGATCCATGTGTGGGTTACACGCCGTGATCTGTATGTTCCATGTGTTTGGGTTGGTCGGGGTGTTCTGTATGTTCTGTGTGTGTGGGTTGGGCGGGGTAATCTGTATGTTCCGTGTGTGTGGGTTGGGCGTGGTGATCTGTATGTTCTGTGTGTGTGTGTTGGGCGTGGTGATCTGTATGTTCTGTGTGCGTGGGTTGGGCGGGATGATTTGTATCTTCCGTGTGTGTGGTTTGGGTGGGGTGACCTGTATGTTCTGATGTGTGTGGGTTGGGCGTGGTGATCTGTATGTTCTGTGTGTGTGGGTTGGGCAGGGTGATCTGTATGTTCCGTGTGTGTGGTTTGGGTGGGGTGATCTGTATGTTCCGTGTGTGTGGTTTGGGTGGGGTGATCTGTATGCTCCGTGTCTGTAGGTTGGGCGGAGTGATTTGTATGTTCCATGTGTGTGGGTTGGGCGGGGTGATCTGTATTTTCCGTGTGTGTGGGTTGGGCGGGGTGATCTATATATGCTGTCTGTGTGGGTTGGGCGGGGCGATCTGTATGCTCCGTGTGTGTGGGTTGGGCGGGGTGATCTATATGATCCGTGTGTGGGTTAGGCGGTGTGGTCTGTATGTTCTGTGTGTTTCGGTTCGGCGGTGTGATCTGTATGCTCCGTGTGTGTGGGTTGGGTGAGGTTATCTGTATGTTCCATGTGTTTGGGTTGGGCGGGGTGATCTGTATGTTCCGTGTGTGTGGGTTGGGCGGAGTGATCCATCTATGCTTTCTGTGTGGTTTGGGAGGGGTGATCTGTATGTTCCGTGTGTTGGTTGGGCGGGGTGATCTGTATGTTCCATGTGTTTGGGTTGGGCGGTGCGATCTGTATGTACTGTGTGTGTGGGTTGGGCTGGGTGATCTGTATGCTGCGTGTGTGTGGGTTCGGTGAGGTGATCTGTATGTTCTGTGTGTGTGGGTTGGGCATGGTGATCTGTATGTTCCACGTGTGTGGGTTGGGCGGGGTGATCTGTATGTTCCGTGTGTGTGGGTTGGGCGGGGTGATATGTATGTTCTGTGTGTGTGGGTTGGGCGGGGTAATCTGTATGTTCCGTGTGTGTGGTTTGGGTAGGGTGATCTGTATGTTCTGTGTGTGTGGGTTTGGCGGGGTGATCTGTATGTTCCATGTGTTTGGGTTGGGCGGTGCAATCTGTATGTTCCGTGTGTGTGGGTTGGGCGGGGTGATCTATATATGCTGTCTGTGTGGGTTGGGCGGGGTGATCTGTATTCTCCGTGTGTGTGGGTTGGGCGGGGTGATCCATATATTCTGTCTGTGTGGGTTGGGTGGGGTGATCTGTATGCTCCGTGTGTGCGGGTTGGGCGGGGTGATCTGTATGTTCCGTGTGTGCGGGTTAGGTGGTGTGATCTGTATGTTCCATGTGTTTGGGTTGGGCGGGGTGATCTGTATGTTCCGTGTGTGTGGGTTGGGCGTGGTGATCTGTAAGTTCTGTGTGTGTGGGTTGCGCGGGGTGATCTGTATGTTCCGTGTGTGTGGGTTGGGCGTGGTGATCTGTATTTTCCATGTGTGTGGGTTGGGTGGGGTGATATGTATGCTCTCTGTGTGTGGGTTGGGTGGGTTAATCTGTATGTTCTGTGTGTGTCGGCCAGGTGGAGTGATCTGTATGTTGTGTGAATGTGGGTTGGGCGGGGTGATCTGTATGTTCCGTGTGTGTAGGTTGGGCGGGGTGATCTGTATATTATGTGTGTGTGGGTTGGGCAGGGTGATCTGTATGTTCCGTGTGTGTTGGTTGGGCGTGGTGATCTGTATGTTCTGTGTGCGTGGGCTGGGCGGGGTGATCTGTATGTTCTGTGTGTGTGCGTTGGGCGGGGTGATATGTAGTTTCGGTGTGTGTGGGTTGGGCATGGTGATCTGTATATTCCGTGTGTGTGGGTTGGGCGGGTAGATCTGTATGTTCCGTGTGTGTGCGTTAGGCAGGGGGTGTTCTGTATTTTCCGTGTGTGTGGGTTGGGCGAGGTGATCTGTATTTTCCATGTGTGTGGGTTGGGTGGGGTGATATGCATGCTCTCTGTGTGTGGGTTGGGTGGGTAAATCTGTATGTTCTGTGTGTGTCGGCCAGGTGGAGTGATCTGTATGTTGTGTGAGTGTGGGTTGGGCGGGGTGATCTGTATGTCCCATGTGTTTGGGTTGGGCGGGGTGATCTGTATATTATGTGTGTGTGGGTTGGGCAGGGTGATCTGTATGTTCCGTGTGTGTTGGTTGGGCGTGGTGATATGTAAGTTCGGTGTGTGTTAGTTGGGCATGGTGATCTGTATATTCCGTGTGTGTGAGTTGGGCGGGTTGATCTGTATGTTCCGTGTGTGTGCGTTAGGCAGGGTGTGTTCTGTATTTTCCGTGTCTGTGGGTTGTGCGAGGTGATCTGTATCTTCTGTGTGTGTGGGTTGGGCGGGGTGATCTGTATGTTCTGTGTTTGTGGGTTAGGCGGGGTGATCTGTATGTTCTGTGTGTGTGGGCTCGGCGGGGTGATCTGTATGTTCTGTGTTTGTGGGTTAGGCGGGGTGATCTGTATGTTCCGTGTGTGTAGGTTGGGCGGGATGATCTGTATGTTCTGTGTGTGTGTTGGGCGGGGTGATCTGTATGTTACGTGTGTGTGGGTTGGGAGTGGTGATATGTCTGTTAAGTGTGTGTGGGTTGGGCGGGGTGATCTGTATGTTCCGTGTGTGTGGGTTGGTGTGGGTGATCTGTATGTTCCGTG
Organism: Mobula birostris; assembly: GCF_030028105.1. Lineage (NCBI taxonomy): Eukaryota > Metazoa > Chordata > Chondrichthyes > Myliobatiformes > Myliobatidae > Mobula > Mobula birostris. The sequence continues at coordinate 51,876 of NW_027274754.1, forward strand.
TGTGTGGGTCGGGCGGGGTGATCTGTATATTATGTGTGTGTGGGTCGGGCAGGGTGATCTGTATGTTCCGTGTGTTTGGGTTGGGAGGGGTGATCTGTATGTTCTGTGTGTTTGGGTTGGGCGGTGTGATCTGTATGTTCCGTGTGTGTGGGTTGGACGGGGTGATCTGTATGTTTTCTGTGTGTGTGTTGGGCGGGGTGATCTGTATTTTCCGTGTGTGTGGGTTGGGCGGGGTGATCTATATATGCTGTCTGTGTGGGTTGGGCGGGGCGATCTGTATGCTCCGTGTGTGTGGGTTGGGCGGGGTGATCTATATGATCCGTGTGTGGGTTAGGCGGTGTGGTCTGTATGTTCTGTGTGTTTCGGTTCGGCGGTGTGATCTGTATGCTCCGTGTGTGTGGGTTGGGTGAGGTTATCTGTATGTTCCATGTGTTTGGGTTGGGCGGGGTGATCTGTATGTTCCGTGTGTGTGGGTTGGGCGGAGTGATCCATCTATGCTTTCTGTGTGGTTTGGGAGGGGTGATCTGTATGTTCCGTGTGTTGGTTGGGCGGGGTGATCTGTATGTTCCATGTGTTTGGGTTGGGCGGTGCGATCTGTATGTACTGTGTGTGTGGGTTGGGCTGGGTGATCTGTATGCTGCGTGTGTGTGGGTTCGGTGAGGTGATCTGTATGTTCTGTGTGTGTGGGTTGGGCATGGTGATCTGTATGTTCCACGTGTGTGGGTTGGGCGGGGTGATCTGTATGTTCCGTGTGTGTGGGTTGGGCGGGGTGATATGTATGTTCTGTGTGTGTGGGTTGGGCGGGGTAATCTGTATGTTCCGTGTGTGTGGTTTGGGTAGGGTGATCTGTATGTTCTGTGTGTGTGGGTTTGGCGGGGTGATCTGTATGTTCCATGTGTTTGGGTTGGGCGGTGCAATCTGTATGTTCCGTGTGTGTGGGTTGGGCGGGGTGATCTATATATGCTGTCTGTGTGGGTTGGGCGGGGTGATCTGTATTCTCCGTGTGTGTGGGTTGGGCGGGGTGATCCATATATTCTGTCTGTGTGGGTTGGGTGGGGTGATCTGTATGCTCCGTGTGTGCGGGTTGGGCGGGGTGATCTGTATGTTCCGTGTGTGCGGGTTAGGTGGTGTGATCTGTATGTTCCATGTGTTTGGGTTGGGCGGGGTGATCTGTATGTTCCGTGTGTGTGGGTTGGGCGTGGTGATCTGTAAGTTCTGTGTGTGTGGGTTGCGCGGGGTGATCTGTATGTTCCGTGTGTGTGGGTTGGGCGTGGTGATCTGTATTTTCCATGTGTGTGGGTTGGGTGGGGTGATATGTATGCTCTCTGTGTGTGGGTTGGGTGGGTTAATCTGTATGTTCTGTGTGTGTCGGCCAGGTGGAGTGATCTGTATGTTGTGTGAGTGTGGGTTGGGCGGGGTGATCTGTATGTTCCGTGTGTGTAGGTTGGGCGGGGTGATCTGTATATTATGTGTGTGTGGGTTGGGCAGGGTGATCTGTATGTTCCGTGTGTGTTGGTTGGGCGTGGTGATCTGTATGTTCTGTGTGCGTGGGCTGGGCGGGGTGATCTGTATGTTCCGTGTGTGTGCGTTGGGCGGGGTGATATGTAGTTTCGGTGTGTGTGGGTTGGGCATGGTGATCTGTATATTCCGTGTGTGTGGGTTGGGCGGGTAGATCTGTATGTTCCGTGTGTGTGCGTTAGGCAGGGGGTGTTCTGTATTTTCCGTGTGTGTGGGTTGGGCGAGGTGATCTGTATTTTCCATGTGTGTGGGTTGGGTGGGGTGATATGCATGCTCTCTGTGTGTGGGTTGGGTGGGTAAATCTGTATGTTCTGTGTGTGTCGGCCAGGTGGAGTGATCTGTATGTTGTGTGAGTGTGGGTTGGGCGGGGTGATCTGTATGTCCCATGTGTTTGGGTTGGGCGGGGTGATCTGTATATTATGTGTGTGTGGGTTGGGCAGGGTGATCTGTATGTTCCGTGTGTGTTGGTTGGGCGTGGTGATATGTAAGTTCGGTGTGTGTTAGTTGGGCATGGTGATCTGTATATTCCGTGTGTGTGAGTTGGGCGGGTTGATCTGTATGTTCCGTGTGTGTGCGTTAGGCAGGGTGTGTTCTGTATTTTCCGTGTCTGTGGGTTGTGCGAGGTGATCTGTATCTTCTGTGTGTGTGGGTTGGGCGGGGTGATCTGTATGTTCTGTGTTTGTGGGTTAGGCGGGGTGATCTGTATGTTCTGTGTGTGTGGGCTCGGCGGGGTGATCTGTATGTTCTGTGTTTGTGGGTTAGGCGGGGTGATCTGTATGTTCCGTGTGTGTAGGTTGGGCGGGATGATCTGTATGTTCTGTGTGTGTGTTGGGCGGGGTGATCTGTATGTTACGTGTGTGTGGGTTGGGAGTGGTGATATGTCTGTTAAGTGTGTGTGGGTTGGGCGGGGTGATCTGTATGTTCCGTGTGTGTGGGTTGGTGTGGGTGATCTGTATGTTCCGTGTGTGTGGGTCGGGCGGGGTGATCTGTATATTATGTGTGTGTGGGTCGGGCAGGGTGATCTGTATGTTCCGTGTGTTTGGGTTGGGAGGGGTGATCTGTATGTTCTGTGTGTTTGGGTTGGGCGGTGTGATCTGTATGTTCCGTGTGTGTGGGTTGGACGGGGTGATCTGTATGTTTTCTGTGTGTGTGTTGGGCGGGGTGATCTGTATGTTACGTGTTGTTGGGTTGGGAGTGGTGATATGTCTGTTACGTGTGTGTGGGTTGGGCGGGGTGATCTGTATGTTCCGTGTGTGTGGGTTGGGGTGGGTGATCTGTATGTTCCGTGTGTGTGGGTCGGGCGGGGTGATCTGTATATTATGTGTGTGTGGGTTGGGCAGGGTGATCTGTATGTTCCGTGTGTGTGGGTTGGGAGGGATGATCTGTATGTTCTGTGTGTTTGGGTTGGGCGGGGTGATCTGTATGTTCCGTATGTGTTGGTTGGGCGGAGTGATCTGTATGTTCCATGTCTGTCGGTTGGGCAGGGTGATCTGTATGTTCCATGTGTGTGGGTTGGGCAGGGTGATCTATATATGCTGTCTGCGTGGGTTGGGTGAGGTGATTTGTATGTTTCTGTGTGTGTGGGTTGGGCATGGTGATCTGTATGTTCCATGTGTGTGGGTTGGGCGGGGTGATCTGTATGTTCCGTGTGTGTGGGTTGGACGGGGTGATCTGTATGTTCTGTGTGTGTGGGTTGGGCAGGGTGATCTGTATGTTCCGTTTTTGTGGGTTGGGAGGGATGATCTGTATGTTCTGTGTGTTTGGGTTGTGCGGGATGATATGTATTTTCTGTGTGTGTGGGTTGGGCGTGGTGATCTGTATGTTCTGTATGTGTGGGTTGAGCCGGGTGAGGTGATCTGTATGTTCCGTGTGTGTGGTTTGGGTGGGGTGATCTGTATGTTCCGTGTGTGTGGTTTGGGTGGGGTGATCTGTATGTTCCGTGTGTGTAGTTTGGGTGGGGTGATCTGTATGTTCCATGTGTGTGGGTTGGGTCGGGTGATCTGCATGCTCTATGTATGTGGGTTGTGCGTGGTAACCTGTATGTTCTGTGTTTGTGGGTTAGGCGGGGTGATCTGTATGTTCCGTGTGTGTAGGTTGGGCGGGATGATCTGTATGTTCTGTGTGTGTGTTGGGCGGGGTGATCTGTATGTTACGTGTGTGTGGGTTGGGAGTGGTGATATGTCTGTTAAGTGTGTGTGGGTTGGGCGGGGTGATCTGTATGTTCCGTGTGTGTGGGTTGGTGTGGGTGATCTGTATGTTCCGTGTGTGTGGGTCGGGCGGGGTGATCTGTATATTATGTGTGTGTGGGTTGGGCAGGGTGATCTGTATGTTCCGTGTGTTTGGGTTGGGAGGGGTGATCTGTATGTTCTGTGTGTTTGGGTTGGGCGGTGTGATCTGTATGTTCCGTGTGTGTGGGTTGGACGGGGTGATCTGTATGTTTTCTGTGTGTGTGTTGGGCGGGGTGATCTGTATGTTACGTGTTGTTGGGTTGGGAGTGGTGATATGTCTGTTACGTGTGTGTGGGTTGGGCGGGGTGATCTGTATGTTCCGTGTGTGTGGGTTGGGGTGGGTGATCTGTATGTTCCGTGTGTGTGGGTCGGGCGGGGTGATCTGTATATTATGTGTGTGTGGGTTGGGCAGGGTGATCTGTATGTTCCGTGTGTGTGGGTTGGGCGGAGTGATCTGTATGTTCCATGTCTGTCGGTTGGGCAGGGTGATCTGTATGTTCCATGTGTGTGGGTTGGGCAGGGTGATCTATATATGCTGTCTGCGTGGGTTGGGTGAGGTGATTTGTATGTTTCTGTGTGTGTGGGTTGGGCATGGTGATCTGTATGTTCCATGTGTGTGGGTTGGGCGGGGTGATCTGTATGTTCCGTGTGTGTGGGTTGGACGGGGTGATCTGTATGTTCTGTGTGTGTGGGTTGGGCAGGGTGATCTGTATGTTCCGTTTTTGTGGGTTGGGAGGGATGATCTGTATGTTCTGTGTGTTTGGGTTGTGCGGGATGATATGTATTTTCTGTGTGTGTGGGTTGGGCGTGGTGATCTGTATGTTCTGTATGTGTGGGTTGAGCCGGGTGAGGTGATCTGTATGTTCCGTGTGTGTGGTTTGGGTGGGGTGATCTGTATGTTCCGTGTGTGTGGTTTGGGTGGGGTGATCTGTATGTTCCGTGTGTGTAGTTTGGGTGGGGTTATCTATATGTTCCATGTGTGTGGGTTGGGCGGGGTGATCTGCATGCTCTATGTATGTGGGTTGTGCGTGGTAACCTGTATGTTCTGTGTGTGTCGGCCGGGCGGAGTGATCTGTATGTTGTGTGTGTGTGGGTTGGGCGGGGTGATCTGTATGTTCTGTGTGTGTAGGTTGGGCGGGGTGAACTGTATGTTCCATGTGTGTGGGTTGGGCGGGGTGATCTGTATGTTCCGTGTGTGTGGGTTGTGCGGGGTGATCTATATATGCTGTCTGTGTGGTTGGGCGGGGTGATCCGTATGCTCCGTGTGTGTGGGTCGGGCGGGATGATCTCTATGTTCTGTGTGTGTGGTTTGGGTGTGGTCATCTGTATGTTCTGTGTATGTGGGTAGGGTGTGGTGATCTGTATGTTCTGTGTGTGTGGCTTGGGTGGGGTGATCTGTAAATTCCGTGTGTGTGGGTTGGGTGGGGTGATCTGCATGTTCCCTGTGTGAAGGTTGGGGTGGGTGATCTGTATGTTCCGTGTGTGTGGGTCGGGCGGGGTGATCTGTAAATTCCGTGTGTGGCCGTTAGGCAGGGTGATCTGTATGTTCCAAGTGTGTGCGTTGGGCGGGATGATCTATATATGCTGTCAGTGTGGGTTGGGCTGGGTGATCTGTATCTTCCGTGTGTGTAGGTTGGGTGGGGTGATCTGTACGTTCTGTGTGTGTGGGTTGGGCGGGGTGATCTGTAAGTTCCGTGTGTTTAGGTTGGGGGGGGTGATCTGTATGTTCCGTGTGTGTGGGTTGTGCGGGGTGATCTATATATGCTGTCAGTGTGGGTTGGGTGTGGTGATCTGTATGTTCTGTGTATGTGGGTTGGGTGTGGTGATCTGTATGTTCTGTGTGTGTGGGTTGGGTGGGGTGATCTGTAAGTTCCGTGTGTGAAGGTTGGGGTGGGTGATCTGTATGTTCCGTGTGTTTAGGTTGGGCGGAGTGATCTGTATGTTCCATGTGTGTGGGTTGGACGGGGTGATCTGTATTTTCCGTGTGTGTAGGTTGGGCGGGGTGATCTATATATGCTGTCTGTGTGGGTTGGGCGGGGTGATCTGTATGCTCCGTTTGTGTGGGTTGGGCGGGGTGATCTATATGATCCGTGTGTGGGTTAGGTGGTGTGATCTGTATGTTCCATGTGTGTGGGTTGGGCGGGGTGACCTGTATGTTCCGTGTGTGTGGGTTGGGTGGGGTAATCTGTATGTCTCCTGTGTGTGGGTTGGGTGTGGTGATCTGTATGTTCCGTGTGCGTGGGTTGGGCGGGATTATTTGTATGTTCCGTGTGTGTGTGGTTTGGGTGGGGTGATCTGTACGTTCTGTGTGTGTGGGTTGGGCGGGGTGATCTGTATGTTCCATGTGTGTGGGTTGGGCGGGGTGATCTGTATGTTCCGTGTGTGTGGGTTGGACGGGGTGATCTGTATGTTCTGTGTGTGTGGGTTGGGCAGGGTGATCTGTATGTTCCGTTTTTGTGGGTTGGGAGGGATGATCTGTATGTTCTGTGTGTTTGGGTTGTGCGGGATGATCTGTATGTTCCGTGTTTGTAGGTTGGGCGTGGTGATCTGTATGTTCTGTGTGTGTGGGTTGCGCCGGGTGAGGTGATCTGTATGTTCTGTGTGTGTGGGTTGTGCGTGGTGATCTGTATGTTCCATGTGTGTGGTTTGGGTGGGGTGATCTGTATGTTCCGTGTGTTTGGGTTGGGAGGGGTGATCTGTATGTTCTGTGTGTTTGGGTTGGGCGGTGTGATCTGTATGTTCCGTGTGTGTGGGTTGGACGGGGTGATCTGTATGTTTTCTGTGTGTGTGTTGGGCGGGGTGATCTGTATGTTACGTGTTGTTGGGTTGGGAGTGGTGATATGTCTGTTACGTGTGTGTGGGTTGGGCGGGGTGATCTGTATGTTCCGTGTGTGTGGGTTGGGGTGGGTGATCTGTATGTTCCGTGTGTGTGGGTCGGGCGGGGTGATCTGTATATTATGTGTGTGTGGGTTGGGCAGGGTGATCTGTATGTTCCGTGTGTGTGGGTTGGGAGGGATGATCTGTATGTTCTGTGTGTTTGGGTTGGGCGGGGTGATCTGTATGTTCCGTATGTGTTGGTTGGGCGGAGTGATCTGTATGTTCCATGTCTGTCGGTTGGGCAGGGTGATCTGTATGTTCCATGTGTGTGGGTTGGGCAGGGTGATCTATATATGCTGTCTGCGTGGGTTGGGTGAGGTGATTTGTATGTTTCTGTGTGTGTGGGTTGGGCATGGTGATCTGTATGTTCCATGTGTGTGGGTTGGGCGGGGTGATCTGTATGTTCCGTGTGTGTGGGTTGGACGGGGTGATCTGTATGTTCTGTGTGTGTGGGTTGGGCAGGGTGATCTGTATGTTCCGTTTTTGTGGGTTGGGAGGGATGATCTGTATGTTCTGTGTGTTTGGGTTGTGCGGGATGATATGTATTTTCTGTGTGTGTGGGTTGGGCGTGGTGATCTGTATGTTCTGTATGTGTGGGTTGAGCCGGGTGAGGTGATCTGTATGTTCCGTGTGTGTGGTTTGGGTGGGGTGATCTGTATGTTCCGTGTGTGTGGTTTGGGTGGGGTGATCTGTATGTTCCGTGTGTGTAGTTTGGGTGGGGTGATCTGTATGTTCCATGTGTGTGGGTTGGGTCGGGTGATCTGCATGCTCTATGTATGTGGGTTGTGCGTGGTAACCTGTATGTTCTGTGTTTGTGGGTTAGGCGGGGTGATCTGTATGTTCCGTGTGTGTAGGTTGGGCGGGATGATCTGTATGTTCTGTGTGTGTGTTGGGCGGGGTGATCTGTATGTTACGTGTGTGTGGGTTGGGAGTGGTGATATGTCTGTTAAGTGTGTGTGGGTTGGGCGGGGTGATCTGTATGTTCCGTGTGTGTGGGTTGGTGTGGGTGATCTGTATGTTCCGTGTGTGTGGGTCGGGCGGGGTGATCTGTATATTATGTGTGTGTGGGTTGGGCAGGGTGATCTGTATGTTCCGTGTGTTTGGGTTGGGAGGGGTGATCTGTATGTTCTGTGTGTTTGGGTTGGGCGGTGTGATCTGTATGTTCCGTGTGTGTGGGTTGGATGGGGTGATCTGTATGTTTTCTGTGTGTGTGTTGGGCGGGGTGATCTGTATGTTACGTGTTGTTGGGTTGGGAGTGGTGATATGTCTGTTACGTGTGTGTGGGTTGGGCGGGGTGATCTGTATGTTCCGTGTGTGTGGGTTGGGGTGGGTGATCTGTATGTTCCGTGTGTGTGGGTCGGGCGGGGTGATCTGTATATTATGTGTGTGTGGGTTGGGCAGGGTGATCTGTATGTTCCGTGTGTGTGGGTTGGGAGGGATGATCTGTATGTTCTGTGTGTTTGGGTTGGGCGGGGTGATCTGTATGTTCCGTATGTGTTGGTTGGGCGGAGTGATCTGTATGTTCCATGTCTGTCGGTTGGGCAGGGTGATCTGTATGTTCCATGTGTGTGGGTTGGGCAGGGTGATCTATATATGCTGTCTGCGTGGGTTGGGTGAGGTGATTTGTATGTTTCTGTGTGTGTGGGTTGGGCATGGTGATCTGTATGTTCCATGTGTGTGGGTTGGGCGGGGTGATCTGTATGTTCCGTGTGTGTGGGTTGGACGGGGTGATCTGTATGTTCTGTGTGTGTGGGTTGGGCAGGGTGATCTGTATGTTCCGTTTTTGTGGGTTGGGAGGGATGATCTGTATGTTCTGTGTGTTTGGGTTGTGCGGGATGATATGTATTTTCTGTGTGTGTGGGTTGGGCGTGGTGATCTGTATGTTCTGTATGTGTGGGTTGAGCCGGGTGAGGTGATCTGTATGTTCCGTGTGTGTGGTTTGGGTGGGGTGATCTGTATGTTCCGTGTGTGTGGTTTGGGTGGGGTGATCTGTATGTTCCGTGTGTGTAGTTTGGGTGGGGTTATCTATATGTTCCATGTGTGTGGGTTGGGCGGGGTGATCTGCATGCTCTATGTATGTGGGTTGTGCGTGGTAACCTGTATGTTCTGTGTGTGTCGGCCGGGCGGAGTGATCTGTATGTTGTGTGTGTGTGGGTTGGGCGGGGTGATCTGTATGTTCTGTGTGTGTAGGTTGGGCGGGGTGAACTGTATGTTCCATGTGTGTGGGTTGGGCGGGGTGATCTGTATGTTCCGTGTGTGTGGGTTGTGCGGGGTGATCTATATATGCTGTCTGTGTGGTTGGGCGGGGTGATCCGTATGCTCCGTGTGTGTGGGTCGGGCGGGATGATCTCTATGTTCTGTGTGTGTGGTTTGGGTGTGGTCATCTGTATGTTCTGTGTATGTGGGTAGGGTGTGGTGATCTGTATGTTCTGTGTGTGTGGCTTGGGTGGGGTGATCTGTAAATTCCGTGTGTGTGGGTTGGGTGGGGTGATCTGCATGTTCCCTGTGTGAAGGTTGGGGTGGGTGATCTGTATGTTCCGTGTGTGTGGGTCGGGCGGGGTGATCTGTAAATTCCGTGTGTGGCCGTTAGGCAGGGTGATCTGTATGTTCCAAGTGTGTGCGTTGGGCGGGATGATCTATATATGCTGTCAGTGTGGGTTGGGCTGGGTGATCTGTATCTTCCGTGTGTGTAGGTTGGGTGGGGTGATCTGTACGTTCTGTGTGTGTGGGTTGGGCGGGGTGATCTGTAAGTTCCGTGTGTTTAGGTTGGGGGGGGTGATCTGTATGTTCCGTGTGTGTGGGTTGTGCGGGGTGATCTATATATGCTGTCAGTGTGGGTTGGGTGTGGTGATCTGTATGTTCTGTGTATGTGGGTTGGGTGTGGTGATCTGTATGTTCTGTGTGTGTGGGTTGGGTGGGGTGATCTGTAAGTTCCGTGTGTGAAGGTTGGGGTGGGTGATCTGTATGTTCCGTGTGTTTAGGTTGGGCGGAGTGATCTGTATGTTCCATGTGTGTGGGTTGGACGGGGTGATCTGTATTTTCCGTGTGTGTAGGTTGGGCGGGGTGATCTATATATGCTGTCTGTGTGGGTTGGGCGGGGTGATCTGTATGCTCCGTTTGTGTGGGTTGGGCGGGGTGATCTATATGATCCGTGTGTGGGTTAGGTGGTGTGATCTGTATGTTCCATGTGTGTGGGTTGGGCGGGGTGACCTGTATGTTCCGTGTGTGTGGGTTGGGTGGGGTAATCTGTATGTCTCCTGTGTGTGGGTTGGGTGTGGTGATCTGTATGTTCCGTGTGCGTGGGTTGGGCGGGATTATTTGTATGTTCCGTGTGTGTGTGGTTTGGGTGGGGTGATCTGTACATTCTGTGTGTGTGGGTTGGGCGGGGTGATCTGTATGTTCCATGTGTGTGGGTTGGGCGGGGTGATCTGTATGTTCCGTGTGTGTGGGTTGGACGGGGTGATCTGTATGTTCTGTGTGTGTGGGTTGGGCAGGGTGATCTGTATGTTCCGTTTTTGTGGGTTGGGAGGGATGATCTGTATGTTCTGTGTGTTTGGGTTGTGCGGGATGATCTGTATGTTCCGTGTTTGTAGGTTGGGCGTGGTGATCTGTATGTTCTGTGTGTGTGGGTTGCGCCGGGTGAGGTGATCTGTATGTTCTGTGTGTGTGGGTTGTGCGTGGTGATCTGTATGTTCCATGTGTGTGGTTTGGGTGGGGTGATCTGTATGTTCCGTGTGTGTAGTTTGGGTGGGGTTATCTATATGTTCCATGTGTGTGGGTTGGGTCGGGTGATCTGTATGCTCTATGTGTGTGGGTTGGGCGTGGTAACCTGTATGTTCTGTGTGTGTCGGCCGGGCGGAGTGATCTGTATGTTGTGTGTGTGTGGGTTGGGCGGGGTGATCTGTATGTTCTGTGTGTGTAGGTTGGGCGGGGTGAACTGTATGTTCCATGTGTGTGTGTTGGGCGGGGTGATCTGTATGTTCCGTGTGTGTGGGTTGTGCGGGGTGATCTATATATGCTGTCTGTGTGGTTGGGCGGGGTGATCCGTATGCTCCGTGTGTGTGGGTCGGGCGGGATGATCTCTATGTTCTGTGTGTGTGGTTTGGGTGTGGTCATCTGTATGTTCTGTGTATGTGGGTAGGGTGTGGTGATCTGTATGTTCTGTGTGTGTGGCTTGGGTGGGGTGATCTGTAAATTCCGTGTGTGTGGGTTGGGTGGGGTGATCTGCATGTTCCCTGTGTGAAGGTTGGGGTGGGTGATCTGTATGTTCCGTGTGTGTGGGTCGGGCGGGGTGATCTGTATATTCCGTGTGTGGCCGTTAGGCAGGGTGATCTGTATGTTCCAAGTGTGTGCGTTGGGCGGGATGATGTATATATGCTGTCAGTGTGGGTTGGGCTGGGTGATCTGTATCTTCCGTGTGTGTAGGTTGGGTGGGGTGATCTGTACGTTCTGTGTGTGTGGGTTGGGCGGGGTGATCTGTAAGTTCCGTGTGTTTAGGTTGGGGGGGGTGATCTGTATGTTCCGTGTGTGTGGGTTGTGCGGGGTGATCTATATATGCTGTCAGTGTGGGTTGGGTGTGGTGATCTGTATGTTCTGTGTATGTGGGTTGGGTGTGGTGATCTGTATGTTCCGTGTGTGTGGGTTGGGTGGGGTGATCTGCATGTTCCCTGTGTGAAGGTTGGGGTGGGTGATCTGTATGTTCCGTGTGTTTAGGTTGGGCGGAGTGATCTGTATGTTCCATGTGTGTGGGTTGGACGGGGTGATCTGTATTTTCCGTGTGTGTAGGTTGGGCGGGGTGATCTATATATGCTGTCTGTGTGGGTTGGGCGGGGTGATCTGTATGCTCCGTTTGTGTGGGTTGGGCGGGGTGATCTATATGATCCGTGTGTGGGTTAGGTGGTGTGATCTGTATGTTCCATGTGTGTGTGTTGGGCGGGGTGATCTGTATGTTCCGTGTGTGTGGGTTGGGCGGGGTAATCTGTATGTCTCGTGTGTGTGGGTTGGGTGTGGTGATCTGTATGTTCCGTGTGCGTGGGTTGGGCGGGATTATTTGTATGTTCCGTGTGTGTGTGGTTTGGGTGGGGTGATCTGTACGTTCTGTGTGTGTGGGTTGGGCGGGGTGATCTGTATGTTCCATGTGTGTGGGTTGGGCGGGGTGATCTGTATGTTCCGTGTGTGTGGGTTGGACGGGGTGATCTGTATGTTCTGTGTGTGTGGGTTGGGCAGGGTGATCTGTATGTTCCGTTTTTGTGGGTTGGGAGGGATGATCTGTATGTTCTGTGTGTTTGGGTTGTGCGGGATGATCTGTATGTTCCGTGTTTGTAGGTTGGGCGTGGTGATCTGTATGTTCTGTGTGTGTGGGTTGCGCCGGGTGAGGTGATCTGTATGTTCTGTGTGTGTGGGTTGTGCGTGGTGATCTGTATGTTCCATGTGTGTGGTTTGGGTGGGGTGATCTGTATGTTCCGTGTGTGTAGTTTGGGTGGGGTTATCTATATGTTCCATGTGTGTGGGTTGGGTCGGGTGATCTGTATGCTCTATGTGTGTGGGTTGGGCGTGGTAACCTGTATGTTCTGTGTGTGTCGGCCGGGCAGAGTGATCTGTATGTTGTGTGTTTGTGGGTTGGGCGGGGTGATCTGTATGTTCCATGTGTTTGGGTTGGGCGGTGCGATCTGTATGTTCCGTGTGTTTGGGTTGGGCGGGGTGATCCATATATGCTGTCTGTGTTGGTTGGGCGGGGTGATCTGTATGTTCCATGTGTTTGGGTTGGGCGGAGCGATCTGTATGTTCCGTGTGTGTGGGTTGGGCGGGGTGATAAGTATGTTCCGTGTGCGTTGGTTGGGCGGGGTAATCTGTATGTTCCGTGTGTGTGGGTTAGGCGGGGTGATTTGTATGTTCTGTGTGTCTGGGCAGGGGGTGATTTGTATGTTCTATGTGTGTGGTTTGGGTGGGGTGATCTGTATGTTCTGTGTGTGTGGGATGGGCGGGGTGATCTGTATGTTCTGTGTTTGTAGGATAGGCGGGATGATCTGTATGTTATGTGTGTGTGGGTTTGGTGGGATGATCTGTCAGTTCCGTGTGTGTGGGATGGGCTGGGTGATCTGTATGTTATGTGTGTGTGGGTTGGGCGGGGTGATCTGTATGTTCCGTGTAGGTAGATTGGGTGGGGTGATCTGTACGTTCTGTGTGTGTGAGTTGGGCGGGGTGATCTGTATGTTCCGTGTGTGTGGGTTGGGCGGGGTGATCTGTATCTTTCATGTGTGTGGTTTGGGCGAGGTGATCTGTAGGTTCTGTGTGTGTGGTTTGGGCTGGGTTATCTGTATGTTCTGTGTGTGTGGGTTGGGTCGGGTGATCTGTATGTTCCGTGAGTGTGGGTTGGGCGTGGTGTTCTGTATGTTCCGTGTGCATGGGTTGGGCGGGGTAATCTGTATGTTCCGTGTGTGTGGGTTGGGCGTGGTGATCTGTATGTTCTGTGTGTGTGTGTTGGGCGTGGTGATCTGTATGTTCCGTGTGCGTGGGTTGGGCGGGATGCTTTGTATGTTCCGTGTGTGTGGTTTGGGCGTGGTGATCTGTATGTTCTGTGTGTGTGGGTTGGGCAGGGTGATCTGTATGTTCCGTGTGTGTGGTTTGGGCGGGGTGATCTGTATGTTCCGTGCGTGTAGTTTGGGTGGTGTGATCTGTATGTTCCATGTTTGTTGGTTGGGTGGGGTGATATGTATGCTATCTGTGTGTGGGTTGGTCGGGGTAATCTGTATGTTCTGTGTGTGTCGGCCAGGCGGAGTGCTCTGTATGTTGTCTGTGTGTGGGTTGAGCGGGGTGATCTGTATGTTCTGTGTATGTAGGTTGGGCGAGTTGATCTGTATGTTCTGTGTGTGTGGGTTGAGCCAGGTGAGGTGATATGTATGTTCTGTGTGTGTGGGTTGGGCGTGGTGATCTGTATGTTCCGTGTGTGTGGGTTGGACGGGGTGATCCATATATGCTGTCTGTGTGGGTTGGGTGTCGTGATCTGTATGTTCCGTGTGCGTGGGTTGGGCGGGGCAATTTGTATGTTCTGTGTGTGTCGGCCAGGCGGAGTGATCTGTATGTTGTGTGTTTGTGGGTTGGGCGGGGTGATCTGTATGTTCCGTGTGTTGGTTGGGCGGGGTGATCTGTATGTTCCATGTGTTTGGGTTGGGCAGTACGATCTGTATGTTCCGTGTGTGTGGGTTGGGCGGGGTGATCCATATATGCTGTCTGTGTGGGTTGGGCGGGGTGATCTGTATGTTCCGTGTGTTGGTTGGGCGGGGTGATCTGGATGTTCCATGCGTTTGGGTTGGGCGGTGCGATCTGTATGTTCCGTGTGTGTGGGTTGGGCGGGGTGATCTGTATGTTCCGTGTGCGTTGGTTGGGCGGGGTAATCTGTATGTTCCGTGTGTGTGGGTTAGGCGGGGTGATTTGTATGTTCTGTGTGTCTGGGCAGGGGGTGATTTGTATGTTCTATGTGTGTGGTTTGGGTGGGGTGATCTGTACGTTCTGTGTGTGTGGGTTGGGCGGGGTGATCTGTATGTTCTGTGTTTGTAGGATAGGCGGGATGATCTGTATGTTATGTGTGTGTGGGTTTGGTGGGGTGATCTGTCAGTTCCGTGTGTGTGGGATGGGCTGGGTGATCTGTATGTTATGTGTGTGTGGGTTGGGCGAGGTGGTCTTTATGATCCGTCTGTGTGGGTTGGGCGGGGTTATCTGTATGTTCCGTGTAGGTAGGTTGAGTGGGGTGATCTGTACGTTCTGTGTGTGTGGGTTGGGCGGGGTGATCTGTATTTTCTGAGTGTGTGGGCAGGGGGTGATCTGTATGTGCCGTGTAGGTAGGTTGGGCGTGATGATCTGTATGTTCCGTGTGTGTGGGTTGTGCCGTGTGATCTGTATGTTCAGTGTGTGTAGGTTGGGCGGGGTGATCTGTATGTTCCGTGTGTGTGGGGAGGGCAGGGGGTGATCTGTATGTTCCGTTTGGTGGGTTGGACGGGATGATCTGCATGTTCCGTGTGGTGGGTTCAGAGAGGTGATTTGTATGTTCTGTGTGTGTGGGTGCGGCGGGGAGATCTGTATGTTCCGTGTGTGTGGGTTGGGCGAGGTGATATGTATGATCCATGTGTGTGGGTTGGGCGGGGTGATTTGTAAGTTCTGCGTTTGTGTGTTGGGTGGGGTGATCTGTATGTTCCGTGTGTGTGGGTTGGATGGGGTGATCTGTATGTTTTCTGTGTGTGTGTTGGGCGGGGTGATCTGTATGTTACGTGTGTGTGGGTTGGGAGTGGTGATCTGTCTGTTACGTGTGTGTGAGTTGGGCGGGGTGATCTGTATGTTCCGTGTGTGTGGGTTGGGGTGGGTGATCTGTATCTTCCGTGTGTGTGGGTCGGGCGGGGTGATCTGTATATTATGTGTGTGTTGGTTGGGCAGGGTGATCTGTATGTTCCGTGTGTGTGGGTTGGGAGGGATGATCTGTATGTTCTGTGTGTTTGGGTTGGGCGGGGTGATCTGTATGTTCCGTGTGTGTAGGTTGGGCGGGGCGATCTGTATGTTCCATGTGTTTGGGTTGGGCGGGGTGATCTGTATGTTCCGTGTGTGTGGGTTGGGTGGGGTGATCTATATATGCTGTCTGTGTGGGTTGGGCGGGGTGATCTGTATGCTCCGTGTGTGTGTGCTGGGCAGGGTGATCTATATGATCCGTATGTGGGTTAGACGGTGTGATCTGTATGTTCTGTCTGTTTGGGTTGGGCGGGGTGATCTGTATGCTCCGTGTGTGTGGGTTGGGCAGGGTGATCTGTATGTTCCATGTGTTTGGGTTGGGCGAGGTGATCTGTATGTTCTGTGTGTTTGGGTTGGGCATGGTGATCTGTATGTTCCATGTGTGTGGGTTGGGCGGGGTAATCTGTCTGTTCCATGTGTGCGGGTTGGGCATGGTGATCTGTATGTTCTGTGTGTCTGGGTTGAGCCAGGTGAGGTGATCTGTATGTTCTGTGTGTGTCAGTTGGGCGTGGTGATCTGTATGTTCCGTGTGCTTGGCTTGGGCGGGATGATTTGTATGTTCCGTGTGTTTGGTTTGTGTGGGGTGATATGTATGTTCTGTGTGTGTGGGTTGGGCGTGGTGAGCTCTATGTTCTGTGTGTGTGGGTTGGGCGTGGTGATATGTATGTTCCGTGTGTGTGGTTTGGGTGGGGTGATCTGTCTGTTCCATGTGTGTAGGTTGGGCGGGGTGATCTGTATGTTCTGTGTGTGTCGGCCAGGCGGAGTGATCTGTATGTTGTGTGTGTGTCGGATGGGCAGGGTGATCTATATGATCTGTGTGTGGGTTAAGTGGTGTAATCTGTATGTTCTGTGTGTTTGGATTGGGCGGGGTGATCTGTATGTTCCATGTATGTAGGTTGGGCGTGGTGATCTGTATGTTCTGTGTGTGTGGGTTGAGCCGGGTGAGGTGATCTGTATGTTCCGTGTGCGTGGGTTGGGCGGTATCATTTGTATGCTCCGTGTGTGTAGCTTGGGTGGGGTGATCTGTATGTTCCATGTGTGTGGGTTGGGCGGGGTAATTTGTATGTTCTGTGTGTGTCGGCCAGGCGGAGTGATCTGTTTGTTGTTTGTGTGTGGGTTGGGAGTGGTGATCTGTATTTTCCGTGTGCGTGGGTTGAGCGGTAGCATTTGTATGCTCCGTGTGTGTGGTTTGGGAGGGGTGATCTGTATGTTCCGTGTGTGTAGTTTGGGTGGGGTGATCTGTATGTTCCATGTGTGTGGGTTGGGTGGGGTGATCTGTATGCTCTCTGTGTGTGAGTTGGGCGGGGTAATTTGTATGTTCTGTGTGTGTTGGCCAGGCGGAGTGATCTGTATGTTGTTTGTGTGGGGGTTGGGCGGGGTGATCTGTATGTTCCGTGTGTGTAGGTTGGGCGGGGTGATCTGTATGTTCCATGTGTTTAAGTTGGGTGGGGTGATCTGTATGTTCCATGTGTGTGGGTTGGGCGGGGTGATCTATATATGCTGTCTGTGTTGGTTGGGCGGGGTGATCTGTATGCTCCATGTGTGTGGGTTGGGCAGGGAGATCTTTATGATCCATGTGTGGGTTACACGCCGTGATCTGTATGTTCCATGTGTTTGGGTTGGTCGGGGTGTTCTGTATGTTCTGTGTGTGTGGGTTGGGCGGGGTAATCTGTATGTTCCGTGTGTGTGGGTTGGGCGTGGTGATCTGTATGTTCTGTGTGTGTGTGTTGGGCGTGGTGATCTGTATGTTCTGTGTGCGTGGGTTGGGCGGGATGATTTGTATCTTCCGTGTGTGTGGTTTGGGTGGGGTGACCTGTATGTTCTGATGTGTGTGGGTTGGGCGTGGTGATCTGTATGTTCTGTGTGTGTGGGTTGGGCAGGGTGATCTGTATGTTCCGTGTGTGTGGTTTGGGTGGGGTGATCTGTATGTTCCGTGTGTGTGGTTTGGGTGGGGTGATCTGTATGCTCCGTGTCTGTAGGTTGGGCGGAGTGATTTGTATGTTCCATGTGTGTGGGTTGGGCGGGGTGATCTGTATTTTCCGTGTGTGTGGGTTGGGCGGGGTGATCTATATATGCTGTCTGTGTGGGTTGGGCGGGGCGATCTGTATGCTCCGTGTGTGTGGGTTGGGCGGGGTGATCTATATGATCCGTGTGTGGGTTAGGCGGTGTGGTCTGTATGTTCTGTGTGTTTCGGTTCGGCGGTGTGATCTGTATGCTCCGTGTGTGTGGGTTGGGTGAGGTTATCTGTATGTTCCATGTGTTTGGGTTGGGCGGGGTGATCTGTATGTTCCGTGTGTGTGGGTTGGGCGGAGTGATCCATCTATGCTTTCTGTGTGGTTTGGGAGGGGTGATCTGTATGTTCCGTGTGTTGGTTGGGCGGGGTGATCTGTATGTTCCATGTGTTTGGGTTGGGCGGTGCGATCTGTATGTACTGTGTGTGTGGGTTGGGCTGGGTGATCTGTATGCTGCGTGTGTGTGGGTTCGGTGAGGTGATCTGTATGTTCTGTGTGTGTGGGTTGGGCATGGTGATCTGTATGTTCCACGTGTGTGGGTTGGGCGGGGTGATCTGTATGTTCTGTGTGTGTGGGTTTGGCGGGGTGATCTGTATGTTCCATGTGTTTGGGTTGGGCGGTGCAATCTGTATGTTCCGTGTGTGTGGGTTGGGCGGGGTGATCTATATATGCTGTCTGTGTGGGTTGGGCGGGGTGATCTGTATTCTCCGTGTGTGTGGGTTGGGCGGGGTGATCCATATATTCAGTCTGTGTGGGTTGGGTGGGGTGATCTGTATGCTCCGTGTGTGCGGGTTGGGCGGGGTGATCTGTATGTTCCGTGTGTGCGGGTTAGGTGGTGTGATCTGTATGTTCCATGTGTTTGGGTTGGGCGGGGTGATCTGTATGTTCCGTGTGTGTGGGTTGGGCGTGGTGATCTGTAAGTTCTGTGTGTGTGGGTTGCGCGGGGTGATCTGTATGTTCCGTGTGTGTGGGTTGGGCGTGGTGATCTGTATTTTCCATGTGTGTGGGTTGGGTGGGGTGATATGTATGCTCTCTGTGTGTGGGTTGGGTGGGTTAATCTGTATGTTCTGTGTGTGTCGGCCAGGTGGAGTGATCTGTATGTTGTGTGAGTGTGGGTTGGGCGGGGTGATCTGTATGTTCCATGTGTGTGGGTTGGGTCGGGTGATCTGCATGCTCTATGTATGTGGGTTGTGCGTGGTAACCTGTATGTTCTGTGTGTGTCGGCCGGGCGGAGTGATCTGTATGTTGTGTGTGTGTGGGTTGGGCGGGGTGATCTGTATGTTCTGTGTGTGTAGGTTGGGCGGGGTGAACTGTATGTTCCATGTGTGTGGGTTGGGCGGGGTGATCTGTATGTTCCGTGTGTGTGGGTTGTGCGGGGTGATCTATATATGCTGTCTGTGTGGTTGGGCGGGGTGATCCGTATGCTCCGTGTGTGTGGGTCGGGCGGGATGATCTCTATGTTCTGTGTGTGTGGTTTGGGTGTGGTCATCTGTATGTTCTGTGTATGTGGGTAGGGTGTGGTGATCTGTATGTTCTGTGTGTGTGGCTTGGGTGGGGTGATCTGTAAATTCCGTGTGTGTGGGTTGGGTGGGGTGATCTGCATGTTCCCTGTGTGAAGGTTGGGGTGGGTGATCTGTATGTTCCGTGTGTGTGGGTCGGGCGGGGTGATCTGTAAATTCCGTGTGTGGCCGTTAGGCAGGGTGATCTGTATGTTCCAAGTGTGTGCGTTGGGCGGGATGATCTATATATGCTGTCAGTGTGGGTTGGGCTGGGTGATCTGTATCTTCCGTGTGTGTAGGTTGGGTGGGGTGATCTGTACGTTCTGTGTGTGTGGGTTGGGCGGGGTGATCTGTAAGTTCCGTGTGTTTAGGTTGGGGGGGGTGATCTGTATGTTCCGTGTGTGTGGGTTGGGTGGGGTAATCTGTATGTCTCGTGTGTGTGGGTTGGGCGGGGTGATCTATATGATCCGTGTGTGGGTTAGGCGGTGTGATCTGTATGTATGTGTGTGTTTGGGTTGGGCGGAGTGATCTGTATGCTCCGTGTGTGTGGGTTGGGCGGGGTGATCTGTATGTTACGTGTGTGTGGGTTGGGTGGGGTAATCTGTATGTCTCGTGTGTGTGGGTTGGGCGGGGTGATCTATATGATCCGTGTGTGGGTTAGGCGGTGTGATCTGTATGTATGTGTGTGTTTGGGTTGGGCGGAGTGATCTGTATGCTCCGTGTGTGTGGGTTGGGCGGGGTGATCTGTATGTTCCGTGTTTGTGGTTGGGTGGGGTAATCTGTATGTCTTGTGTGTGTGGGTTGGGCGTGGTGATCTGTATGTTCCGTGTGTGTGGGTTGGGTGGGGTAATCTGTATGTTCCGTGTGTGTGTGTTGGGCGGGGTGATCTGTATGTTCTGTATGTGTGGGTTGAGCCGGGTGAGGTGATCTGTACGTTCTGTGTGTGTGGGTTGGGCGGGGTGATCTGTATGTTCCGTGTGTGTAGGTTGGGCGGGGTGATCTGTATGTTCCATGTGTGTGGGTTGGGCGGGGTGATCTGTATGTTACGTGTGTGTGGGTTGGGTGGGGTAATCTGTATGTCTCGTGTGTGTGGGTTGGGCGGGGTGATCTATATGATCCGTGTGTGGGTTAGGCGGTGTGATCTGTATGTATGTGTGTGTTTGGGTTGGGCGGAGTGATCTGTATGCTCCGTGTGTGTGGGTTGGGCGGGGTGATCTGTATGTTCCGTGTTTGTGGTTGGGTGGGGTAATCTGTATGTCTTGTGTGTGTGGGTTGGGCGTGGTGATCTGTATGTTCCGTGTGTGTGGGTTGGGTGGGGTAATCTGTATGTTCCGTGTGTGTGTGTTGGGCGGGGTGATCTGTATGTTCTGTATGTGTGGGTTGAGCCGGGTGAGGTGATCTGTACGTTCTGTGTGTGTGGGTTGGGCGGGGTGATCTGTATGTTCCGTGTGTGTAGGTTGGGCGGGGTGATCTGTATGTTCCATGTGCGTGGGTTGGGCGGGGTGATCTGTATGTTCTGTGTGTGTGGGTTTGGCGGGGTGATCTGTATGTTCCATGTGTTTGGGTTGGGCGGTGCAATCTGTATGTTCCGTGTGTGTGGGTTGGGCGGGGTGATCTATATATGCTGTCTGTGTGGGTTGGGCGGGGTGATCTGTATTCTCCGTGTGTGTGGGTTGGGCGGGGTGATCCATATATTCTGTCTGTGTGGGTTGGGTGGGGTGATCTGTATGCTCCGTGTGTGCGGGTTGGGCGGGGTGATCTGTATGTTCCGTGTGTGCGGGTTAGGTGGTGTGATCTGTATGATCCGTGTGTGTGGGTTGGGCGGGGTGATGTATATATTCTGTCTGTGTGGGTTGGGCGGGGTGATCTGTATGCTCCGTGTGTGTGGGTTGGGCGGGGTGATCTATATGATCCGTGTGTGGGTTAGGCGGTGTGATCTGTATGTATGTGTGTGTTTGGGTTGGACGGAGTGATCTGTATGCTCCGTGTGTGTGGGTTGGGCGGGGTGATCTGTATGTTACGTGTGTGTGGGTTGGGTGGGGTAATCTGTATGTCTCGTGTGTGTGGGTTGGGCGGGGTGATCTATATGATCCGTGTGTGGGTTAGGCGGTGTGATCTGTATGTATGTGTGTGTTTGGGTTGGGCGGAGTGATCTGTATGCTCCGTGTGTGTGGGTTGGGCGGGGTGATCTGTATGTTCCGTGTTTGTGGTTGGGTGGGGTAATCTGTATGTCTTGTGTGTGTGGGTTGGGCGTGGTGATCTGTATGTTCCGTGTGTGTGGGTTGGGTGGGGTAATCTGTATGTTCCGTGTGTGTGTGTTGGGCGGGGTGATCTGTATGTTCTGTATGTGTGGGTTGAGCCGGGTGAGGTGATCTGTACGTTCTGTGTGTGTGGGTTGGGCGGGGTGATCTGTATGTTCCGTGTGTGTAGGTTGGGCGGGGTGATCTGTATGTTCCATGTGCGTGGGTTGGGCGGGGTGATCTGTATGTTCTGTGTGTGTGGGTTTGGCGGGGTGATCTGTATGTTCCATGTGTTTGGGTTGGGCGGTGCAATCTGTATGTTCCGTGTGTGTGGGTTGGGCGGGGTGATCTATATATGCTGTCTGTGTGGGTTGGGCGGGGTGATCTGTATTCTCCGTGTGTGTGGGTTGGGCGGGGTGATCCATATATTCTGTCTGTGTGGGTTGGGTGGGGTGATCTGTATGCTCCGTGTGTGCGGGTTGGGCGGGGTGATCTGTATGTTCCGTGTGTGCGGGTTAGGTGGTGTGATCTGTATGTTCCATGTGTTTGGGTTGGGCGGGGTGATCTGTATGTTCCGTGTGTGTGGGTTGGGCGTGGTGATCTGTAAGTTCTGTGTGTGTGGGTTGCGCGGGGTGATCTGTATGTTCCGTGTGTGTGGGTTGGGCGTGGTGATCTGTATTTTCCATGTGTGTGGGTTGGGTGGGGTGATATGTATGCTCTCTGTGTGTGGGTTGGGTGGGTTAATCTGTATGTTCTGTGTGTGTCGGCCAGGTGGAGTGATCTGTATGTTGTGTGAGTGTGGGTTGGGCGGGGTGATCTGTATGTTCCATGTGTGTGGGTTGGGTCGGGTGATCTGCATGCTCTATGTATGTGGGTTGTGCGTGGTAACCTGTATGTTCTGTGTGTGTCGGCCGGGCGGAGTGATCTGTATGTTGTGTGTGTGTGGGTTGGGCGGGGTGATCTGTATGTTCTGTGTGTGTAGGTTGGGCGGGGTGAACTGTATGTTCCATGTGTGTGGGTTGGGCGGGGTGATCTGTATGTTCCGTGTGTGTGGGTTGTGCGGGGTGATCTATATATGCTGTCTGTGTGGTTGGGCGGGGTGATCCGTATGCTCCGTGTGTGTGGGTCGGGCGGGATGATCTCTATGTTCTGTGTGTGTGGTTTGGGTGTGGTCATCTGTATGTTCTGTGTATGTGGGTAGGGTGTGGTGATCTGTATGTTCTGTGTGTGTGGCTTGGGTGGGGTGATCTGTAAATTCCGTGTGTGTGGGTTGGGTGGGGTGATCTGCATGTTCCCTGTGTGAAGGTTGGGGTGGGTGATCTGTATGTTCCGTGTGTGTGGGTCGGGCGGGGTGATCTGTAAATTCCGTGTGTGGCCGTTAGGCAGGGTGATCTGTATGTTCCAAGTGTGTGCGTTGGGCGGGATGATCTATATATGCTGTCAGTGTGGGTTGGGCTGGGTGATCTGTATCTTCCGTGTGTGTAGGTTGGGTGGGGTGATCTGTACGTTCTGTGTGTGTGGGTTGGGCGGGGTGATCTGTAAGTTCCGTGTGTTTAGGTTGGGGGGGGTGATCTGTATGTTCCGTGTGTGTGGGTTGTGCGGGGTGATCTATATATGCTGTCAGTGTGGGTTGGGTGTGGTGATCTGTATGTTCTGTGTATGTGGGTTGGGTGTGGTGATCTGTATGTTCTGTGTGTGTGGGTTGGGTGGGGTGATCTGTAAGTTCCGTGTGTGTGGGTTGGGTGGGGTGATCTGCATGTTCCCTGTGTGAAGGTTGGGGTGGGTGATCTGTATGTTCCGTGTGTTTAGGTTGGGCGGAGTGATCTGTATGTTCCATGTGTGTGGGTTGGACGGGGTGATCTGTATTTTCCGTGTGTGTAGGTTGGGCGGGGTGATCTATATATGCTGTCTGTGTGGGTTGGGCGGGGTGATCTGTATGCTCCGTTTGTGTGGGTTGGGCGGGGTGATCTATATGATCCGTGTGTGGGTTAGGTGGTGTGATCTGTATGTTCCATGTGTGTGGGTTGGGCGGGGTGATCTGTATGTTCCGTGTGTGTGGGTTGGGCGGGGTAATCTGTATGTCTCCTGTGTGTGGGTTGGGTGTGGTGATCTGTATGTTCCGTGTGCGTGGGTTGGGCGGGATTATTTGTATGTTCCGTGTGTGTGTGGTTTGGGTGGGGTGATCTGTACGTTCTGTGTGTGTGGGTTGGGCGGGGTGATCTGTATGTTCCATGTGTGTGGGTTGGGCGGGGTGATCTGTATGTTCCGTGTGTGTGGGTTGGACGGGGTGATCTGTATGTTCTGTGTGTGTGGGTTGGGCAGGGTGATCTGTATGTTCCGTTTTTGTGGGTTGGGAGGGATGATCTGTATGTTCTGTGTGTTTGGGTTGTGCGGGATGATCTGTATGTTCCGTGTTTGTAGGTTGGGCGTGGTGATCTGTATGTTCTGTGTGTGTGGGTTGCGCCGGGTGAGGTGATCTGTATGTTCTGTGTGTGTGGGTTGTGCGTGGTGATCTGTATGTTCCATGTGTGTGGTTTGGGTGGGGTGATCTGTATGTTCCGTGTGTGTAGTTTGGGTGGGGTTATCTATATGTTCCATGTGTGTGGGTTGGGTCGGGTGATCTGTATGCTCTATGTGTGTGGGTTGGGCGTGGTAACCTGTATGTTCTGTGTGTGTCGGCCGGGCGGAGTGATCTGTATGTTGTGTGTGTGTGGGTTGGGCGGGGTGATCTGTATGTTCTGTGTGTGTAGGTTGGGCGGGGTGAACTGTATGTTCCATGTGTGTGTGTTGGGCGGGGTGATCTGTATGTTCCGTGTGTGTGGGTTGTGCGGGGTGATCTATATATGCTGTCTGTGTGGTTGGGCGGGGTGATCCGTATGCTCCGTGTGTGTGGGTCGGGCGGGATGATCTCTATGTTCTGTGTGTGTGGTTTGGGTGTGGTCATCTGTATGTTCTGTGTATGTGGGTAGGGTGTGGTGATCTGTATGTTCTGTGTGTGTGGCTTGGGTGGGGTGATCTGTAAATTCCGTGTGTGTGGGTTGGGTGGGGTGATCTGCATGTTCCCTGTGTGAAGGTTGGTGTGGGTGATCTGTATGTTCCGTGTGTGTGGGTCGGGCGGGGTGATCTGTATATTCCGTGTGTGGCCGTTAGGCAGGGTGATCTGTATGTTCCAAGTGTGTGCGTTGGGCGGGATGATGTATATATGCTGTCAGTGTGGGTTGGGCTGGGTGATCTGTATCTTCCGTGTGTGTAGGTTGGGTGGGGTGATCTGTACGTTCTGTGTGTGTGGGTTGGGCGGGGTGATCTGTAAGTTCCGTGTGTTTAGGTTGGGGGGGGTGATCTGTATGTTCCGTGTGTGTGGGTTGTGCGGGGTGATCTATATATGCTGTCAGTGTGGGTTGGGTGTGGTGATCTGTATGTTCTGTGTATGTGGGTTGGGTGTGGTGATCTGTATGTTCCGTGTGTGTGGGTTGGGTGGGGTGATCTGCATGTTCCCTGTGTGAAGGTTGGGGTGGGTGATCTGTATGTTCCGTGTGTTTAGGTTGGGCGGAGTGATCTGTATGTTCCATGTGTGTGGGTTGGACGGGGTGATCTGTATTTTCCGTGTGTGTAGGTTGGGCGGGGTGATCTATATATGCTGTCTGTGTGGGTTGGGCGGGGTGATCTGTATGCTCCGTTTGTGTGGGTTGGGCGGGGTGATCTATATGATCCGTGTGTGGGTTAGGTGGTGTGATCTGTATGTTCCATGTGTGTGGGTTGGGCGGGGTGATCTGTATGTTCCGTGTGTGTGGGTTGGGCGGGGTAATCTGTATGTCTCCTGTGTGTGGGTTGGGTGTGGTGATCTGTATGTTCCGTGTGCGTGGGTTGGGCGGGATTATTTGTATGTTCCGTGTGTGTGTGGTTTGGGTGGGGTGATCTGTACGTTCTGTGTGTGTGGGTTGGGCGGGGTGATCTGTATGTTCCATGTGTGTGGGTTGGGCGGGGTGATCTGTATGTTCCGTGTGTGTGGGTTGGACGGGGTGATCTGTATGTTCTGTGTGTGTGGGTTGGGCAGGGTGATCTGTATGTTCCGTTTTTGTGGGTTGGGAGGGATGATCTGTATGTTCTGTGTGTTTGGGTTGTGCGGGATGATCTGTATGTTCCGTGTTTGTAGGTTGGGCGTGGTGATCTGTATGTTCTGTGTGTGTGGGTTGCGCCGGGTGAGGTGATCTGTATGTTCTGTGTGTGTGGGTTGTGCGTGGTGATCTGTATGTTCCATGTGTGTGGTTTGGGTGGGGTGATCTGTATGTTCCGTGTGTGTAGTTTGGGTGGGGTTATCTATATGTTCCATGTGTGTGGGTTGGGTCGGGTGATCTGTATGCTCTATGTGTGTGGGTTGGGCGTGGTAACCTGTATGTTCTGTGTGTGTCGGCCGGGCAGAGTGATCTGTATGTTGTGTGTGTGTTGGTTGGGCGGGGTGATCTGTATGTTCTGTGTGTGTAGGTTGGGCGGGGTGAACTGTATGTTCCATGTGTGTGGGTTGGGCGGGGTGATCTGTATGTTCCGTGTGTGTGGGGTGGGCGGGGTGATCTATATATGCTGTCTGTGTGGTTGTGCGGGGTGATCCGTATGCTCCGTGTGTGTGGGTCTGGCGGGATGATCTGCATGTTCCCTGTGTGAAGGTTGGTGTGGGTGATCTGTATGTTCCGTGTGTGTTGGTCGAGCGGGGTGATCTGTATATTCCGTGTGTGGCCGTTAGGCATGGTGATCTGTATGTTCCAAGTGTGTGCGTTGGGCGGGATGAACTATATATGCTGTCAGTGTGGGTTGGGCCGGGTGATCTGTATGTTCCGTGTGTGTAGGTTGGGTGGGGTGATCTGTACGTTCTGTGTGTGTGGGTTGGGCGGGGCGATCTGTATGTTCCGTGTATTTAGGTTGGGGGGGGGTGATCTGTATGTTCCGTGTGTGTGGGTTGGGTGTGTTGATCTGTATGTTCTTTGTGTGTGGGTTGGGTGGGGTGATCTGTAAGTTCCGTGTGTGTGGGTTGGGTGGGGTGATCTGCATGTTCCCTGTGTGAAGGTTGGGGTGGGTGATCTGTATGTTCCGTTTGTTTAGGTTGGGCGGAGTGATCTGTATGTTCCATGTGTGTGGGTTGGACGGGGTGATCTGTATTTTCCGTGTGTGTGGGTTGGGCGGGGTGATCTATATATGCTGTCTGTGTGGGTTGGGTGGGGAGATCTGTATGTTCCATGTGTGTGGGTTGGGCGGGGTGATCTGTATGTTCCGTGTGTGTGGGCTGGGCGGGGTAATCTGTATGTCTCGTGTGTGTGGGTTGGGCGTGGTGATCTGTATGTTCCGTGTGCGTGGGTTGGGCGGGATTATTTGTATGTTCCGTGTGTGTGTGGTTTGGGTGGGGTGATCTGTACGTTCTGTGTGTGTGGGTTGGGCGGGGTGATCTGTATGTTCCGTGTGTGTAGGTTGGGCGGGGTGATCTGTATGTTCCATGTGCGTGGGTTGGGCGGGGTGTTCTGTTTGTTCCGTGTGTGTGGGTTGGGCGGGGTGATCTATATATGCTGTGTGTGTGGGTTAGGCGGGGTGATCTGTATGCTCCGTGTGTGTAGGTTGGGCGGGATGATCTGTACGTTCTGTGTGTGTGGGTTGGGCGGGGTGATCTGTATGCTCCGTGTGTGTGGGTTGGGCGGGGTGATCTGTATGATCCGTGTGTGTGGGTTGGGCGGGGTGATGTATATATTCTGTCTGTGTGGGTTGGGCGGGGTGATCTGTATGCTCCGTGTGTGTGGGTTGGGCGGGGTGATCTATATGATCCGTGTGTGGGTTAGGCGGTGTGATCTGTATGTATGTGTGTGTTTGGGTTGGACGGAGTGATCTGTATGCTCCGTGTGTGTGGGTTGGGCGGGGTGATCTGTATGTTACGTGTGTGTGGGTTGGGTGGGGTAATCTGTATGTCTCGTGTGTGTGGGTTGGGCGGGGTGATCTATATGATCCGTGTGTGGGTTAGGCGGTGTGATCTGTATGTATGTGTGTGTTTGGGTTGGGCGGAGTGATCTGTATGCTCCGTGTGTGTGGGTTGGGCGGGGTGATCTGTATGTTCCGTGTTTGTGGTTGGGTGGGGTAATCTGTATGTCTTGTGTGTGTGGGTTGGGCGTGGTGATCTGTATGTTCCGTGTGTGTGGGTTGGGTGGGGTAATCTGTATGTTCCGTGTGTGTGTGTTGGGCGGGGTGATCTGTATGTTCTGTATGTGTGGGTTGAGCCGGGTGAGGTGATCTGTATGTTCTGTGTGTGTGGGTTGGGCGTGGTGATCTGTATGTTCCGTGTGCGCGGGTTGGGCGGGATGATTTGTATGTTCCCTGTGTGTGTGGTTTGGGTGGGGTGATCTGTATGTTCTGTGTTTGGGTTGGGCGTGGTCTGTATGTTCTGTGTGTGTGGGTTGGGCGGGGTGATCTGTATGTTCCGTGTTTGTGGTTGGGTGGGGTAATCTGTATGTCTTGTGTGTGTGGGTTGGGCGTGGTGATCTGTATGTTCCGTGTGTGTGGGTTGGGTGGGGTAATCTGTATGTTCCGTGTGTGTGTGTTGGGCGGGGTGATCTGTATGTTCTGTATGTGTGGGTTGAGCCGGGTGAGGTGATCTGTATGTTCTGTGTGTGTGGGTTGGGCGTGGTGATCTGTATGTTCCGTGTGCGCGGGTTGGGCGGGATGATTTGTATGTTCGCTGTGTGTGTGGTTTGGGTGGGGTGATCTGTATGTTCTGTGTTTGGGTTGGGCGTGGTCTGTATGTTCTGTGTGTGTGGGTTGGGCGGGGTGATCTGTATGCTCCGTGTGTGTGGTTTGGGCGGGGTGATCTGTATGTTCCGTGTGTGTGGGTTGGGCGGGGTGATGTATATATTCTGTCTGTGTGGGTTGGGCGGGGTGATCTGTATGCTCCGTGTGTGTGGTTTGGGCGGGGTGATCTATATGATCCGTGTGTGGGTTAGGCGGTGTGATCTGTATGTATGTGTGTGTTTGGGTTGGGCGGAGTGATCTGTATGCTCCGTGTGTGTGGGTTGGGCGGGGTGATCTGTATGTTCCGTGTGTGTGGGTTGGGTGGGGTAATCTGTATGTCTCGTGTGTGTGGGTTGGGTGTGGTGATCTGTATGTTCCGTGTGCGTGGGTTGGGCGTGGTGATCTGTATGTTCCATGTGCGCGTGTTGGGCGGGATGATTTGTATGTTCCCTGTGTGTGTGGTTTGGGTGGGGTGATCTGTATGTTCTGTGTTTGGGTTGGGCGTGGTCTCTATGTTCTGTGCGTGTGGGTTGGGCGTGGTGATCTGTATGTTCCGTGTGTGTGGTTTGGGTGGGGTGATCTGTATGTTTCGTGTGTGTAGTTTCGGTGGGGTGATCTGTATGTTCCATGTGTGTGGGTTGGGTGGGGTGATCTGTATGCTCTCGTGTGTGGGTTGGGCGGGGTAATCTGTATGTTCTGTGTGTGTCGGCCAGGCGGAGTGATCTGTATGTTGTGTGTGTGTGGGCTGGGCGGGGTGATCTGTATGTTTTGTGTGTATAGGTTGGGCGGGGTAATCTGTATGTTCCATGTGTTTGGGATGGGCGGGGTGATCTGTATGTTCCGCGTGTGTAGGTTAGGCGGGGTGATCTATATATGCTGTTTGTGTGGGTTGGGCGGGGTGATCTGTATGCTCTGTGTGTTTGGGTTGGGCAGGGTGATCTATATGATCCGTATGTGGGTTAGGCGATGTGATCTGTATGTTCTGTGTGTTTTGGTTGGGCGGGGTGATCTGTATGCTCCGTGTGTGTGGCTTGGGTGAGGTGATCTGTATGTTCTCTGTGTGTGGGTTGGGCGGGGTGATCTGTATGTTCCATGTGTGTAGGTTGGGCGGGGTGATCTGCATGTTCCATCTGTGTGGGTTGGGCCGGGTGAGGTGATCTGTATGTTCTGTGTGTGTCGGTTGGGCGTGGTGATCTGTATGTTCCGTGTGCGTGGGTTGGGCTGGATGATTTGTATGTTCCGTGTGTGTGGTTTGGGTGGGGTGATAAGTATGTTCTGTCTGTTTGGGTTGGGCGTGGTGATCTCTATGTTCTGTTTGTGTGGGTTGGGCGGGGTGATCTCTATGTTCTGTTTGTGTGGGTTGGGCGGGGTGATTTTTATGTTCCGTGTGTGTGGTTTTGGTGGGGTGATCTGTATGTTCCGTGTGTGTAGGTTGGTCGGGGTGATCTGTATGTTCTGTGTGTGTGGGCAGGGGCTGATCTGTATGTTCTGTGTGTGTGGGTTGTGCGGGGTGATCTATATCTGCTGTCTGTGTGGGTTGGGTGTGGTGATCTGTATGTTCTGTGTATGTGGGTTGGGTGTGGTGATCTGTATGTATCGTGTGTGTAGTTTCGGTGGGGTGATCTGTATGTTCCATGTGTGTGGGTTGGGTGGGGTGATCTGTATGCTCTCGTGTGTGGGTTGGGCGGGGTAATCTGTATGTTCTGTGTGTGTCGGCCAGGCGGAGTGATCTGTATGTTGTGTGTGTGTGGGTTGGGCGCGGTGATCTGTATGTTTTGTGTGTATAGGTTGGGCGGGGTAATCTGTATGTTCCATGTGTTTGGGATGGGCGGGGTGATCTGTATGTTCTGTGTGTGTGGGTTGGGCGGGGTGATCTATATATGCTGTTTGTGTGGGTTGGGCGGGGTGATCTGTATGCTCTGTGTGTTTGGGTTCGGCAGGGTGATCTATATGATCCGTATGTGGGTTAGGCGATGTGATCTGTATGTTCTGTGCGTTTTGGTTGGGCGGGGTGATCTGTATGCTCCGTATGTGTGGCTTGGGTGAGGTGATCTGTATGTTCTGTGTGTGTGGGTTGGGCGGGGTGATCTGTATGTTCCATGTGTGTAGGTTGGGCGGGGTGATCTGCATGTTCCGTCTGTGTGGGTTGGGCCGGGTGAGGTGATCTGTATGTTCTGTGTGTGTCGGTTGGGCGTGGTCATCTGTATGTTCCGTGTGCGTGGGTTGGGCTGGATGATTTGTATGTTCCGTGTGTGTGGTTTGGGTGGGGTGATAAGTATGTTCTGTCTGTGTGGGTTGGGCATGGTGATCTCTATGTTCTGTTTGTGTGGATTGGGCGGGGTGATCTTTATGTTCCGTGTGTGTGGTTTTGGTGGGGTGATCTGTATGTTCCGTGTGTGTTGGTTGGTCGGGGTGATCTGTATGTTCTGTGTGTGTGGATTGGGCGTGGTGATCTGTAAGTTCCGTGTGTGTGGGTTGGGTGGGGTGATCTGTATGCTCTGTGTGTGTGGGTTGGGCGTGGTGATCTGTATGTTCCGTGTGCGTGGGTTGGGCGGGATCATTTGTACGTTTCGTGTGTGTGGTTTGGGTGGGGTGATCTGTATGCTCTCTGTGTGTGGGTTGGGCGGGGTAATCTGTATGTTCTGTGTGTGTCGGCCGGGCGGAGTGATCTGTATGTTCCGTGTGTGTAGGTTGGGCGGGGTGATCTGTATGCTCCGTGTGTGTAGGTTGGGTGAGGTGATCTGTATGTTCTGTGTGTGTGGGTTGGGCGGGGTGATCTGTATGTTCCATGTGTGTAGGTTGGGTGGGGTGATCTGCATGTTCCGTCTGTGTGGGTTGGGCCGGGTGAGGTGATCTGTATGTTCTGTGTGTGTCGGTTGGGCGTGGTCATCTGTATGTTCCGTGTGCGTGGGTTGGGCTGGATGATTTGTATGTTCCGTGTGTGTGGTTTGGGTGGGGTGATAAGTATGTTCTGTCTGTGTGGGTTGGGCATGGTGATCTCTATGTTCTGTTTGTGTGGATTGGGCGGGGTGATCTTTATGTTCCGTGTGCGTGGTTTTGGTGGGGTGATCTGTATGTTCCGTGTGTGTAGGTTGGTCGGGGTGATCTGTATGTTCTGTGTGTGTGGATTGGGCGTGGTGATCTGTAAGTTCCGTGTGTGTGGGTTGGGTGGGGTGATCTGTATGCTCCGTGTGTGTAGGTTGGGCGGGGTGATCTGTATGCTCCGTGTGTGTAGGTTGGGTGAGGTGATCTGTATGTTCTGTGTGTGTGGGTTGGGCATGGTGATCTGTATATTCCATGTGTGTGGGTTGGGTGGGGTGATCTGTAAGTTCCGTGTGTGTGGGTTGGGTGGGGTGATCTGTATGCTCTGTGTGTGTGGGTTGGGCGTGGTGATCTGTATGTTCCGTGTGCGTGGGTTGGGCGGGATCATTTGTACGTTTCGTGTGTGTGGATTGGGTGGGGTGATCTGTATGCTCTCTGTGTGTGGGTTGGGCGGAGTAATCTGTATGTTCTGTGTGTGTCGGCCGGGCGGAGTGATCTGTATGTTCCGTGTGTGTAGGTTGGGCGGGGTGATCTGTATGCTCCGTGTGTGTAGGTTGGGTGAGGTGATCTGTATGTTCTGTGTGTGTGGGTTGGGTATGGTGATCTGTATGTTCCATGTGTGTGGGTTGGGCGGGGTGATCTGTATGCTCTCATGTGTGGGTTGGGCGGGGTGATCTGCATGTTCCGTCTGTGTGTGTTGGGCCGGGTGAGGTGATCTGTATGTTCTGTGTGTGTCGGTTGAACGTGGTCATCTGTATGTTCCGTGTGCGTGGGTTGGGCTGGATGATTTGTATGTTCCGTGTGTGTGGTTTGGGTGGGGTGATAAGTATGTTCTGTCTGTGTGGGTTGGGCATGGTGATCTCTATGTTCTGTTTGTGTGGATTGGGCGGGGTGATCTTTATGTTCCGTGTGTGTGGTTTTGGTGGGGTGATCTGTATGTTCCGTGTGTGTA
>NW_027274755.1:0-82991 GCF_030028105.1 Mobula birostris
CCATGGAGACAGAGAGTGTGAAAAGTTCCCATGTAGACTGAGAGTGTGACAAGTTCCTATGGGGACTGAGAGTGTGACAAGGTCTCATGGAGACTGAGAGTGTCACAATTTCCCATGTAGACTGAGAGTGTGGCAAGT
The DNA here is from genome assembly GCF_030028105.1 of Mobula birostris. Classification (NCBI taxonomy): domain Eukaryota; kingdom Metazoa; phylum Chordata; class Chondrichthyes; order Myliobatiformes; family Myliobatidae; genus Mobula; species Mobula birostris. Next base: position 139 of record NW_027274755.1, read on the forward strand.
TCCCAAGTAGACTGAGAGTGTGACAAGTTTCCATGGAGACTGAGAGTGTGACAAGTTCCAATGTAGACTGAGAGTGTGACAAGTTCCCATGGAGACTGAGAGTGTGACAAGTTCTCATGTGGACTGAGAGTGTGACATGTTCCCATGGAGTCTGAGAGTGTGACAAGTTCCCATGGAGACTGAGAGTGTGACAGGTTCCCATGGAGTCTGAGAGTGTGACAAGTTCCCATGGACACTGAGAGTGTGACAGGTTCCCATAGAGACTGAGAGTGTGACAAATTCCCACGGAGACTGAGAATGTGAGAAGTTCCCTCGGAGACTGAGAGTGTGACAAGTTCCCACGGAGACTGAGAGTGTGACAAGTTGCCATGGAGTCTGAGCGCCTGACAAGTTCCCATGGAGACTTAGAGTGTGAGAAGTTCTCACGGAGACTGAGAGTGTGACAAGTTCCCACGGAGACTGAGAGTGTCACAAGTTCCCATGGAGCCTGAGAGTGTGACAAGTTCTCATGAAGACTGAGAGTGTGACAAGTTCCCATGCAGACTGAGAGTGTGACAAGTTCGCATGGAGACTGAGAGTGTGACAAATTCTCATGGAGACTGAGAGTGTGACAGGTTCCCATGGAGACTGAGAGTGTGACAAGTTTCCACGGAGACTGAGAGTGTGACAAGTTCCCACGGAGACTGAGAATGTGAGAAGTTCCCTCGGAGACTGAGAGTGTGACAAGTTCCCACGGAGACTGAGAGTGTCAGAAGTTGCCATGGAGACTGAGTGTGACAAGTTCTCAAGTAGACTGAGAGTGTGACAAGTTCCCATATAGACTGAGAGTGTGACAAGTTCCCATGGAGACTGAGAGTGTGACATGTTCCCATCGAGACTGAGAGTGTGACAAGCTCCCATGGAGAAAGAGATTGTGACAAGTTCCCTTGTAGACTGAGAGTGTGACAAGTTCCCATGCAGACTGAGAGTGTGATAAGGTCTCATGGAGACTGAGAGTGTGACAAGTTCCCATGGAGACTGAGAGTGTGACAAGTTTCCATGGAGACCTAGAGTGTGACAAGTTCCCTTGGAGCCCGAGAGCGTGACAAGTTCCCATGGAGACCGAGAGTGTGACAAGTTCCCATGGAGACTGAGCGTGTGACAAATTCCCATGTAGACTGAGAGTGTGACAAGTTCCCATGTAGACTGAGAGTGTGACAAGTTCTCATGGAGACTGATGGTGTGACAGGTTCCCATGTAGTCTGAGAGTGTGACAAGTTCCCATGGAGACTGAGAGTGTGACAAGTTCCCATGTAGACTGAGAGTCTGACAAGTTGCCATGGAGACTGAGAGTGCGACAAGTTCCCCATCCATGGAGACTAAGAGTGCGACAAGTTCCCTTGTAGACTGAGAGTGTGACAAGTTCCCATGGAGACTGATGGTCTGACAGGTTCCCATGTAGACTGAGAGAGAGACAAATTCCCATGGAGACTGGGAGTGTGACAGGTTCCCATGGAGACTGAGAGTGTGACAAGTTTCCATGGAGACTGAGAGTGTGACAGGTTCCCATGTAGACTGAGAGTGTGACAAGTTCCCATGGAGTCTGAGCGCTTGACAAGTTCCCATGGAGACTTAGAGTGTCAGAAGTTCTCACGGAGACTGAGAGTGTGAGAAGTTCTCTTGTGGACTGAGAGTCTGACAAGTTCTCATGGAGACTGAGAGTGTGACAAATTCCCATGTAGACCGAGAATGTGACAAGTTCCCACGGAGACTGAGAGTGTGACATTTTCCCGTGGAGACTGAGAGTGTGAGAAGCTCCCATGTAGACTGAAAGTGTGACCAGTTCCCAATCAGACTGAGAGTGTGACAAGTTCCCATGGAGACTGAGAGTGTGACAAGTTCCCATGGAGACTGAGAGTGTGACAAGCTTCCATGGAGACCTAGAGTGTGACAAGTTCCCATGGAGACCGAGAGTGTGAGAAGTTCCCATGGAGACCGAGAGTGTGACAAGTTCCCATGGAGACTGACCGTGTGACAAATTCCCATGTAGACTGAGAATGTGACAAGTTCCCATGGAGACTGAGAGTGCGACAAGTTCCCCATCCATGGAGACTAAGAGTACCACAAGTTCCCTTGTTGACTGAGAGTGTGACAAGTTCCCATGGAGACTGATGGTGTGACAGGTTCCCATGTAGTCTGAGAGTGTGACAAGTTCCCATGGAGACTGAGAGTGTGACAAGTTCCCATGTAGACTGAGAGTGTGACAAGTTCCCATGGAGACTGAGAGTGTGACAAGTTCTCATGTGGACTGAGAGTGTGACATGTTCCCATGGAGTCTGAGAGTGTGACAAGTTCCCATGGAGACTGAGAGTGTGACAGGTTCCCATGGAGACTGAGAGTGTGACAAGTTTCCATGGAGACTGAGAGAGTGTCAGGTTCCCATGTAGGCTGAGAGTGTGACAAATTCCCATGTAGACTGAGAGTGTGACAAGTTGCCATGGAGTCTCAGCGCCTGACAAGTTCCCATGGGGACTTAGAGTGTGAGAAGTTCTCACGGAGACTGAGAGTGTGACAAGTTCCCACGGAGACTGAGAGTGTCACAAGTTCCCATGGAGCCTGAGAGTGTGACAAGTTCTCATGAAGACTGAGAGTGTGACAAGTTCCCATGGAGACTGAGAGTGTGACAAGTTCGCATGGAGACTGAGAGTGTGACAAATTCTCATGGAGACTGAGAGTGTGACAGGTTCCCATGGAGACTGAGAGTGTGACAAGTTTCCACGGAGACTGAGGGTGTGACAAGTTCCCACGGAGACTGAGAATGTGAGAATTTCCCTCGGAGACTGAGAGTGTGAAAAGTTCCCACGGAGACTGAGAGTGTCAGAAGTTGCCATGGAGACTGAGAGTGTGATAAGTTCTCATGTAGACTGAGAGTGTGACAAGTTCCCATATAGACTGAGAGTGTGACAGGTTCCCATGGAGACTGAGAGTGTAACATGTTCCCATGGAGACTGAGAGTGTGACAAGCTCCCATGGAGAAAGAGATTGTGACAAGTTCCCTTGTAGACTGAGAGTGTGACAAGTTCCCATGCAGACTGAGAGTGTGATAAGGTCTCATGGAGACTGAGAGTGTGACAAGTTCCCATGGAGACTGAGAGTGTGACAAGTTTCCATGGAGACCTAGAGTGTGACAAGTTCCCTAGGAGCCCGAGAGCGTGACAAGTTCCCATGGAGACCGAGAGTGTGACAAGTTCCCATGGAGACTGAGCGTGTGACAAATTCCCATGTAGACTGAGAGAGTGACAAGTTCCCATGTAGACTGAGAGTCTGACAAGTTCCCATGGAGACTGCGAGTGCGACAGGTTCCCCATCCATGGAGACTAAGAGTGCGACAAGTTCCCTTGTAGACTGAGAGTGTGACAAGTTCCCATGGAGACTGGGAGTGTGACAGGTTCCCATGGAGACTGAGAGTGTGACAAGTTCCCATGGAGACTGCGAGTGTGACAGGTTCCCATGTAGACTGAGAGTGTGACAAGTTCCCATGTAGACTGAGAGTGTGACAAGTTCCCATGGAGTCTGAGCGCTTGGCAAGTTCCCATGGAGACTTAGAGTGTGAGAAGTTCTCACGGAGCCTGAGAGTGTGAGAAGTTCTCATGTGGACTGAGAGTCTGACAAGTTCTCATGGAGACTGAGAGTGTGACAAATTCCCATGTGGACCGAGAGTGTGACAAGTTCCTACGGAGACTGAGAGTGTGACATGTTCCCGTGGAGACTGAGAGTGTGAGAAGCTCCCATGTAGACTGAGAGTGTGACAAGTTCCCAATTAGACTGAGAGTGTGACAAGTTCCCATGGAGACTGAGAGTGTGACAAGTTCCCATGGAGACTGAGAGTGTGACAAGCTTCCATGGAGACCTAGAGTGTGACAAGTTCCCATGGAGACCGAGAGTGTGACAAGTTCCCATGGAGACTGAGCGTGTGACAAATTCCCATGTAGACTGAGAGTGTGACAAGCTCCCATGTAGACTGAGAATGTGACAAGTTCCCATGGAGACTGAAAGTGCGACAAGTTCCCCATCCATGGAGACTAAGAGTGCGACAAGTTCTCTTGTAGACTGAGAGTGTGACAAGTTCCCATGGAGACTGATGGTGTGACAGGTTCCCACGTAGTCTGAGAGTGTGACAAGTTCCCATGGAGACTGAGAGTGTGACAAGCTGCCATGGAGTCTGAGCGCCTGACAAGCTCCCATAGAGACTTAGAGTGCGAGAAGTTCTCACGGAGACTGAGAGTGCGACAAGTTCCCACGGAGACTGAGAGTGTCAGAAGTTCCCATGGAGCCTGAGAGTGTGACAAGTTCACATGAAGACTGAGAGTGTGACAAGTTCCCATGGAGACTGAGAGTGTGACAAGTTCGCATGGAGATTGAGAGTGTGACAAGTTCCAACGGAGACTGAGAATGTGAGAAGCTCCCTCGGAGACTGAGAGTGTGACAAGTTCCCACGGAGACTGAGAGTGTCAGAAGTTACCATGGAGACTGAGAGTGTGACAAGTTCTCATGTAGACTGAGACTGTGACATGTTCCCATATAGACTGAGAGTGTGACAAGTTCCCATGGAGACTGAGAGTGTGACATGTTCCCTTGGAGACTGAGAGTGTGACAAGCTCCCATTGAGAAAGAGATTGTGACAAGTTCCCTTGTAGACGGAGAGTGTGACAAGTTCCCATGCAGACTGAGAGTGTGATAAGGTATCATGGAGACTGAGAGTGTGACAAGTTCCCATGGAGACTGAGCGTGTGACAAATTCCCATGTAGACTGAGAGTGTGACAAGTTCCCATATAGACTGAGAGTCTGACAAGTTCCCATGGAGACTGTGAGTGAGACAAGTTCCCCATGCATGGAGACTAAGAGTGCGACAAGTTCCCTTGTAGACTGAGAGTCTGACAAGTTCCCATGGAGACTGATGGTGTGACAGGTTCCCATGTAGACTGAGAGTGTGACAAGTTCCCATGGAGACTGGGAGTGTGACAGGTTCCATGGAGACTGAGAGTGTGACAAGTTTCCATGGAGACTGAGAGTGTGACAGGTTCCCATGTAGACTGAGAGTGTGACAAGTTCCCATGTAGACTGATAGTGTGAGAAGTTCTCACGGAAACTGAGAGTGTGACAAGTTCCCACGGAGACTGAGAGTGTCACAAGTTCCCATAAAGCCTGAGAGTGTGACAAGTTCTCATGAAGACTTAGAGTGTGAAAAGTTCCCATGGAGACTGAGAGTGTGACAAGTTCGCATGGAGACTGAGAGTGTGACAAATACTCATGGAGACTGAGAGTGTGACAGGTTCCCATGGAGACTGAGAGTGTTAAAAGTTTCCACGGAGACTGAGAGTGTGACAAGTTCCCACGGAGACTGAGAGAGTCAGAAGTTGCCATGGAGACTGAGAGTGTGACAAGTTCTCATGTAGACTGAGAGTGTGACAAGTTCCCATATAGACTGAGAGTGTGACAAGTTCCCACGGAGACTGAGAGTGTGACATGTTCCCGTGGAGACTGAGAGTGTGAGAATCTCCCATGTAGACTGAAAGTGTGACAAGTTCCCAATTAGACTGAGAGTGTAACAAGTTCCCATGGAGACTGAGAGTGTGACAAGCTTCCATGGAGACCTAGAGTGTGACAAGTTCCCATGGAGACCGAGAGTGTGAGAAGTTCCCATGGAGACTGAGCGTGTGACAAATTCCCATGTAGACTGAGAGTGTGACAAGCTCCCATGTAGACTGAGAATGTGACAAGTTCCCATGGAGACTGAGAGTGCGACAAGTTCCCCATCCATGGAGACTAAGAGTGCGACAAGTTCCCTTGTAGACTGAGAGTGTGACAAGTTCCCATGGAGACTGATGGTGTGACAGGTTCCCATGTAGTCTGAGAGTGTGACAAGTTCCCATGGAGACTGAGAGTGTGACAAGTTCCCATGTAGACTGAGAGTGTGACAAGTTCCCATGGAGACTGAGAGTGTGACAAGTTCTCATGTGGACTGAGAGTGTGACATGTTCCCATGGAGTCTGAGAGTGTGACAAGTTCCCATGGAGACTGAGAGTGTGACAGGTTCCCATGGAGACTGAGAGTGTGACAAGTTTCCATGGAGACTGAGAGTGTGACAAGCTGCCATGGAGTCTGAGCGCCTGACAAGTTCCCATGGAGACTTAGAGTGCGAGAAGTTCTCACGGAGACTGAGAGTGTGACAAGTTCCCACGGAGACTGCGAGTGTCACAAGTTCCCATGGAGCCTGAGAGTGTGACAAGTTCTCATGAAGACTGAGAGTGTGACAAGTTCCCATGGAGACTGAGAGTGTGACAAGTTCTCATGGAGACTGAGAGTGTGACAAGTTCCCACGGAGACTGAGAATGTGAGAAGTTCCCTCGGAGACAGAGAGTGTGACAAGTTCCCACGGAGACTGAGAGTGTCAGAAGTTGCCATGGAGACTGAGAGTGTGACAAGTTATCATGTAGACTGAGAGTGTGACAAGTTCCCATATAGACTGAGAGTGTGACAAGCTCCCATTGAGAAAGAGATTGTGACAAGTTCCCTTGTAGACTGAGAGTGTGACAATTTCCTATGCAGACTGAGAGTGTGATAAGGTCTCATGGAGACTGAGAGTGTGACAAATTCTCATGGAGACTGAGAGTGTGACAGGTTCCCATGGAGACTGAGAGTGTGACAAGTTTCCACGGAGACTGAGAGTGTGACAAGTTCCCACGGAGACTGAGAGAGTCAGAAGTTGCCATGGAGACTGAGAGTGTGACAAGTTCTCATGTAGACTGAGAGTGTGACAAGTTCCCATATAGACTGAGAGTGTGACAAGTTCCCACGGAGACTGAGAGTGTGACATGTTCCCGTGGAGACTGAGAGTGTGAGAATCTCCCATGTAGACTGAAAGTGTGACAAGTTCCCAATTAGACTGAGAGTGTGACAAGTTCCCATGGAGACTGAGAGTGTAACAAGTTCCCATGGAGACTGAGAGTGTGACAAGCTTCCATGGAGACCTAGAGTGTGACAAGTTCCCATGGAGACCGAGAGTGTGACAACTTCCCATGGAGACTGAGCGTGTGACAAATTCCCATGTAGACTGAGAGTGTGACAAGCTCCCATGTAGACTGAGAATGTGACAAGTTCCCATGGAGACTGAGAGTGCGACAAGTTCCCCATCCATGGAGACTAAGAGTGCGACAAGTTCCCTTGTAGACTGAGAGTGTGACAAGTTCCCATGGAGACTGATGGTGTGACAGGTTCCCATGTAGTCTGAGAGTGTGACAAGTTCCCATGTAGACTGAGAGTGTGACAAGTTCCCATGGAGACTGAGAGTGTGAGAATCTCCCATGTAGACTGAAAGTGTGACAAGTTCCCAATTAGACTGAGAGTGTAACAAGTTCCCATGGAGACTGAGAGTGTGACAAGCTTCCATGGAGACCTAGAGTGTGACAAGTTCCCATGGAGACCGAGAGTGTGAGAAGTTCCCATGGAGACTGAGCGTGTGACAAATTCCCATGTAGACTGAGAGTGTGACAAGCTCCCATGTAGACTGAGAATGTGACAAGTTCCCATGGAGACTGAGAGTGCGACAAGTTCCCCATCCATGGAGACTAAGAGTGCGACAAGTTCCCTTGTAGACTGAGAGTGTGACAAGTTCCCATGGAGACTGATGGTGTGACAGGTTCCCATGTAGTCTGAGAGTGTGACAAGTTCCCATGGAGACTGAGAGTGTGACAAGTTCCCATGTAGACTGAGAGTGTGACAAGTTCCCATGGAGACTGAGAGTGTGACAAGTTCTCATGTGGACTGAGAGTGTGACATGTTCCCATGGAGTCTGAGAGTGTGACAAGTTCCCATGGAGACTGAGAGTGTGACAGGTTCCCATGGAGACTGAGAGTGTGACAAGTTTCCATGGAGACTGAGAGTGTGACAAGCTGCCATGGAGTCTGAGCGCCTGACAAGTTCCCATGGAGACTTAGAGTGCGAGAAGTTCTCACGGAGACTGAGAGTGTGACAAGTTCCCACGGAGACTGCGAGTGTCACAAGTTCCCATGGAGCCTGAGAGTGTGACAAGTTCTCATGAAGACTGAGAGTGTGACAAGTTCCCATGGAGACTGAGAGTGTGACAAGTTCTCATGGAGACTGAGAGTGTGACAAGTTCCCACGGAGACTGAGAATGTGAGAAGTTCCCTCGGAGACAGAGAGTGTGACAAGTTCCCACGGAGACTGAGAGTGTCAGAAGTTGCCATGGAGACTGAGAGTGTGACAAGTTATCATGTAGACTGAGAGTGTGACATGTTCCCATATAGACTGAGAGTGTGACAAGCTCCCATTGAGAAAGAGATTGTGACAAGTTCCCTTGTAGACTGAGAGTGTGACAATTTCCTATGCAGACTGAGAGTGTGATAAGGTCTCATGGAGACTGAGAGTGTGACAAATTCTCATGGAGACTGAGAGTGTGACAGGTTCCCATGGAGACTGAGAGTGTGACAAGTTTCCACGGAGACTGAGAGTGTGACAAGTTCCCACGGAGACTGAGAGAGTCAGAAGTTGCCATGGAGACTGAGAGTGTGACAAGTTCTCATGTAGACTGAGAGTGTGACAAGTTCCCATATAGACTGAGAGTGTGACAAGTTCCCACGGAGACTGAGAGTGTGACATGTTCCCGTGGAGACTGAGAGTGTGAGAATCTCCCATGTAGACTGAAAGTGTGACAAGTTCCCAATTAGACTGAGAGTGTGACAAGTTCCCATGGAGACTGAGAGTGTAACAAGTTCCCATGGAGACTGAGAGTGTGACAAGCTTCCATGGAGACCTAGAGTGTGACAAGTTCCCATGGAGACCGAGAGTGTGACAACTTCCCATGGAGACTGAGCGTGTGACAAATTCCCATGTAGACTGAGAGTGTGACAAGCTCCCATGTAGACTGAGAATGTGACAAGTTCCCATGGAGACTGAGAGTGCGACAAGTTCCCCATCCATGGAGACTAAGAGTGCGACAAGTTCCCTTGTAGACTGAGAGTGTGACAAGTTCCCATGGAGACTGATGGTGTGACAGGTTCCCATGTAGTCTGAGAGTGTGACAAGTTCCCATGTAGACTGAGAGTGTGACAAGTTCCCATGGAGACTGAGAGTGTGACAAGTTCTCATGTGGACTGAGAGTGTGACATGTTCCCATGGAGTCTGACAGTGTGACAAATTCCCATGGAGACTGAGAGTGTGACAAGTTTCCATGGAGACTGAGAGTGTGACAAGCTGCCATAGAGTCTGAGCGCCTGACAAGTTCCCATGGAGACTTAGAGTGCGAGAAGTTCTCACGGAGACTGAGAGTGTGACAAGTTCCCACGGAGACTGAGAGTGTCACAAGTTCCCATGGAGCCTGAGAGTGTGACAAGTTCTCATGAAGACTGAGAGTGTGACAAGTTCCCATGGAGACTGAGAGTGTGACAAGTTCGCATGGAGACTGAGAGTATGACAAGTTCCCACGGAGACTGAGAATGTGAGAAGTTCCCTCGGAGACTGAGAGTGTGACAAGTTCCCACGGGGACTGAGAGTGTCAGAAGTCGCCATGGAGACTGAGAGTGTGACAAGTTCTCATGTAAACTGAGAGTGTGACAAGTTCCCATATAGACTGAGAGTGTGACAAGTTCCCATGGAGACTGAGAGTGTGACATGTTCCCATGGAGACTGAGACTGTGACAAGCTCCCATTGAGAAAGAGATTGTGACAAGTTCCCTTGTAGACTGAGAGTGTGACAATTTCCTATGCAGACTGAGAGTGTGATAAGGTCTCATGGAGACTGAGAGTGTGACAAGTTCCCATGGAGACTGAGAGTGTGACAAGTTTCCATGGAGACCTAGAGTGTGACAAGTTCCCTTGGAGCCCGAGAGCGTGACAAGTTCCCATGGAGATCAAGAGTGTGACAAGTTCCCATGGAGACTGAGCGTGTGACAAATTCCCATGTAGACTGAGAGTGTGACAAGTTCCCATATAGACTGAGAGTCTGACAAGTTCCCATGGAGACTGAGAGTGCGACAAGTTCCCCATGCATGGAGACTAAGAGTGCGACAAGTTCCCTTGTAGACTGAGAGTGTGACAAGTTCCCATGGAGACTGATGGTGTGACAGGTTCCCATGTAGACTGAGAGTGTGACAAGTTCCCATGGACACTGGGAGTGTGACAGGTTCCATGGAGACTGAGAGTGTGACATGTTTCCAAGGAGACTGAGAGTGTGACAGGTTCCCATGTAGACTGAGAGTGTGACAAGTTCCCATGTAGACTGAGAGTGTGACAAGTTCCCACGGAGACTGAGAGTGTCACAAGTTCCCATGGAGCCTGTGAGTGTGACAAGTTCTCATGAAGACTGAGAGTGTGACAAGTTCCCATGGAGACTGAGAGTGTGACAAGTTCGCATGGAGACTGAGAGTGTGACAAATTCTCATGGAGACTGAGAGTGTGACAAGTTTCCACGGAGACTGAGAGTGTGACAAGTTCCCACGGAGACTGAGAATGTGACAAGTTCCCTCGGAGGCTGAGAGTGTGACAAGTTCCCACGGAGACTGAGAGTGTCAGAAGTTGCCATGGAGACTGAGAGTGTGACAAGTTCTCATGTAGACTGAGAGTGTCACAAGTTCCCATATAGACTGAGAGTGTGACAAGTTCCCACGGAGACTGAGAGTGTGACATGTTCCCGTGGAGACTGAGAGTGTGAGAAGCTCCCATGTGGACTGAAAGTGTGACAAGTTCCCAATTAGACTGAGAGTGTGACAAGTTCCCATGGAGACTGAGAGTGTGACAAGTTCCCATGGAGACTGAGAGTGTGACAAGCTTCCATAGAGACCTAGAGTGTGACAAGTTCCCATGGAGACCGAGAGTGTGACAAGTTCCCATGGAGACCGAGAGTGTGACAAGTTCCCATGGAGACTGAGCGTGTGACAAATTCCCATGTAGACTGAGAGTGTGACAAGTTCCCATGTGGACTGAGAATGTGACAAGTTCCCATCGAGACTGAGAGTGCGACAAGTTCCCCATCCATGGAGACTAAGAGTGCTAAAAGTTCCCTTGTAGACTGAGAGTGTGACAAGTTCCCATGGAGACTGATGGTGTGACAGGTTCCCATGTAGTCTGAGAGTGTGACAAGTTCCCATGGAGACTGAGAGTGTGACCGGTTCCCATGTAGACTAAGAGTGTGACCAGTTCCCATGTAGACTGAGAGTGTGACAAGTTCGCATGGAGACTGAGAGGGTGACAATTTCCCATGGAGACTGAGAATGTGACAAGTTCTCATGTAGACTGAGAGTGTGACAAGTTCCCATGTAGACTGAGAGTGTGACAAGTTCCCATGGAGACAGAGTGTGTGACATGTTCCCATGGAGACTGAGAGTGTGACAAGTTCCCATGGAGACAGAGAGTGTGACAAGTTCCCATGGAGACTGGGAGTGTGACAGGTTCCCATGGAGACTGTGAGTGTGACAAGTTCCCATGGAGACTGAGAGGGTGACAATTTCCCATTCAGACTGAGAGTGTGACAAGTTCTCATGTAGACTGAGAGTGTGACAAGTTCCCATGGAGACTGAGAGTGTGACATGTTCCCATGGAGTCTGAGAGTGTGACAAGTTCCCATGGAGACAGAGAGTGTGAGAAGTTCCCATGTAGACTGAGAGTGTGACAAGTTCCTATGCGGACTGAGAGTGTGACAAGGTCTCATGGAGACTGAGAGTGTCACAATTTCCCATGTAGACTGAGAGTGTGGCAAGTTCCCAAGTAGACTGAGAGTGTGACAAGTTCCCATGGAGACTGAGAGTGTGACAAGTTCCCATGGAGACTGAGAGTGTGACAAGCTTCCATGGAGACCTAGAGTGTGACAAGTTCCCATGGAGACCGTGAGTGTGACAAGTTCCCATGGAGACTGAGCGTGTGACAAATTCCCATGTAGACTGAGAGTGTGACAAGTTCCCATGTGGACTGAGAATGTGACAAGTTCCCATGGAGACTGAGAGTGCGACAAGTTCCCCATCCATGGAGACTAAGAGTGCGAAAAGTTCCCTTGTAGACTGAGAGTGTGACAAGTTCACATGGAGAGTGATGGTGTGACAGGTTCCCATGTAGTCTGAGAGTGTGACAAGTTCCCATGGAGACTGAGAGTGTGACGAGTTCCCATGGAGACTGAGAGGGTGACAGGTTCCCATGTAGACTGAGAGTGTGACAAGTTCCCATGGAGACTGAGAGTGTGACCGGTTCCCATGTAGACTAAGAGTGTGACCAGTTCCCATGTAGACTGAGAGTGTGACAAGTTCGCATGGAGACTGAGAGGGTGACAATTTCCCATGGAGACTGAGAGTGTGACAAGTTCTCATGTAGACTGAGAGTGTGACAAGTTCCCATGTAGACTGAGAGTGTGAGAAGCTCCCATGTAGACTGAAAGTGTGACCAGTTCCCAATCAGACTGAGAGTGTGACAAATTCTCATGGAGACTGAGAGTGTGACAGGTTCCCATGGAGACTGAGAGAGTGACAAGTTTCCACGGAGACTGAGAGTGTGACAAGTTCCCACGGAGACTGAGAGAGTCAGAAGTTGACATGGAGACTGAGAGTGTGACAAGTTCTCATGTAGACTGAGAGTGTGACAAGTTCCCATATAGACTGAGAGTGTGACAAGTTCCCACGGAGATTGAGAGTGTGACATGTTCCCGTGGAGACTGAGAGTGTGAGAATCTCCCATGTAGACTGAAAGTGTGACAAGTTCCCAATTAGACTGAGAGTGTGACAAGTTCCCATGGAGACTGAGAGTGTGACAAGTTCCCATGGAGACTGAGAGTGTGACAAGCTTCCATGGAGACCTAGAGTGTGACAAGTTCCCATGGAGACCGAGAGTGTGACAAGTTCCCATGGAGACTGAGCGTGTGACAAATTCCCATGTAGACTGAGAGTGTGACAAGCTCCCATGTAGACTGAGAATGTGACAAGTTCCCATGGAGACTGAGAGTGCGACAAGTTCCCCATCCATGGAGACTAAGAGTGCGACAAGTTCCCTTGTAGACTGAGAGTGTGACAAGTTCCCATGGAGACTGATGGTGTGACAGGTTCCCATGTAGTCTGAGAGTGTGACAAGTTCCCATGGAGACTGAGAGTGTGACAAGTTCCCATGTAGACTGAGAGTGTGACAAGTTCCCATGGAGACTGAGAGTGTGACAAGTTCTCATGTGGACTGAGAGTGTGACATGTTCCCATGGAGTCTGAGAGTGTGACAAGTTCCCATGGAGACTGAGAGTGTGACAGGTTCCCATGGAGACTGAGAGTGTGACAAGTTTCCATGGAGACTGAGAGTGTGACAAGCTGCCATGGAGTCTGAGCGCCTGACAAGTTCCCATGGAGACTTAGAGTGCGAGAAGTTCTCACGGAGACTGAGAGTGTGACAAGTTCCCACGGAGACTGAGAGTGTCACAAGTTCCCATGGAGCCTGAGAGTGTGACAAGTTCTCATGAAGACTGAGAGTGTGACAAGTTCCCATGGAGACTGAGAGTGTGACAAGTTCGCATGGAGACTGAGAGTGTGACAAGTTCCCACGGAGACTGAGAATGTGAGAAGTTCCCTCGGAGACTGAGAGTGTGACAAGTTCCCACGGAGACTGAGAGTGTCAGAAGTTGCCATGGAGACTGAGAGTGTGACAAGTTCTCATGTAGACTGAGAGTGTGACAAGTTCCCATATAGACTGAGAGTGTGACAAGTTCCCATGGAGACTGAGAGTGTGACATGTTCCCATGGAGACTGAGACTGTGACAAGCTCCCATTGAGAAAGAGATTGTGACAAGTTCCCTTGTAGACTGAGAGTGTGACAATTTCCTATGCAGACTGAGAGTGTGATAAGGTCTCATGGAGACTGAGAGTGTGACAAGTTCCCATGGAGACTGAGAGTGTGACAAGTTTCCATGGAGACCTAGAGTGTGACAAGTTCCCTTGGAGCCCGAGAGCGTGACAAGTTCCCATGGAGATCGAGAGTGTGACAAGTTCCCATGGAGACTGAGCGTGTGACAAATTCCCATGTAGACTGAGAGTGTGACAAGTTCCCATATAGACTGAGAGTCTGACAAGTTCCCATGGAGACTGAGAGTGCGACAAGTTCTCATGTGGACTGAGAGTGTGACATGTTCCCATGGAGTCTGAGAGTGTGACAAGTTCCCATGGAGACTGAGAGTGTGACAGGTTCCCATGGAGACTGAGAGTGTGACAAGTTTCCATGGAGACTGAGAGTGTGACAAGCTGCCATGGAGTCTGAGCGCCTGACAAGTTCCCATGGAGACTTAGAGTGCGAGAAGTTCTCACGGAGACTGAAAGTGTGACAAGTTCCCACGGAGACTGAGAGTGTCACAAGTTCCCATGGAGCCTGAGAGTGTGACAAGTTCTCATGAAGACTGAGAGTGTGACAAGTTCCCATGGAGACTGAGAGTGTGACAAGTTCGCATGGAGACTGAGAGTGTGACAAGTTCCCACGGAGACTGAGAATGTGAGAAGTTCCCTCGGAGACTGAGAGTGTGACAAGTTCCCACGGAGACTGAGAGTGTCAGAAGTTGCCATGGAGACTGAGAGTGTGACAAGTTCTCATGTAGACTGAGAGTGTGACAAGTTCCCATATAGACTGAGAGTGTGACAAGTTCCCATGGAGACTGAGAGTGTGACATGTTCCCATGGAGACTGAGACTGTGACAAGCTCCCATTGAGAAAGAGATTGTGACAAGTTCCCTTGTAGACTGAGAGTGTGACAATTTCCTATGCAGACTGAGAGTGTGATAAGGTCTCATGGAGACTGAGAGTGTGACAAGTTCCCATGGAGACTGAGAGTGTGACAAGTTTCCATGGAGACCTAGAGTGTGACAAGTTCCCTTGGAGCCCGAGAGCGTGACAAGTTCCCATGGAGATCGAGAGTGTGACAAGTTCCCATGGAGACTGAGCGTGTGACAAATTCCCATGTAGACTGAGAGTGTGACAAGTTCCCATATAGACTGAGAGTCTGACAAGTTCCCATGGAGACAGAGAGTGCGACAAGTTCCCCATGCATGGAGACAAAGAGTGCGACAAGTTCCCTTGTAGACTGAGAGTGTGACAAGTTCCCATGGAGACTGATGGTGTGACAGGTTCCCATGTAGACTGAGAGTGTGACAAGTTCCCATGGACACTGGGAGTGTGACAGGTTCCATGGAGACTGAGAGTGTGACATGTTTCCAAGGAGACTGAGAGTGCGACAGGTTCCCATGTAGACTGAGAGTGTGACAAGTTCCCATGTAGACTGAGAGTGTGACAAGTTCCCATGGAGTCTGAGCGCTTGACAAGTTCCCATGGAGACTTAGAGTGTGAGAAGTTCTCACGGAGACTGAGAGTGTGACAAGTTCCCATGGAGACTGAGAGTGTCACAAGTTCCCATGGAGCCTGAGAGTGTGACAAGTTCTCATGAAGACTGAGAGTGTGACAAGTTCCCATGGAGACTGAGAGTGTGACAAGTTCGCATGGAGACTGAGAGTGTGACAAATTCTCATGGAGACTGAGAGTGTGACAAGTTTCCACGGAGACTGAGAGTGTGACAAGTTCCCACGGAGACTGAGAATGTGACAAGTTCCCTCGGAGGCTGAGAGTGTGACAAGTTCCCACGGAGACTGAGAGTGTCAGAAGTTGCCATGGAGACTGAGAGTGTGACAAGTTCTCATGTAGACTGAGAGTGTCAAGTTCCCATATAGACTGAGAGTGTGACAAGTTCCCACGGAGACTGAGAGTGTGACATGTTCCCGTGGAGACTGAGAGTGTGAGAAGCTCCCATGTAGACTGAAAGTGTGACAAGTTCCCAATTAGACTGAGAGTGTGACAAGTTCCCATGGAGACTGAGAGTGTGACAAGTTCCCATGGAGACTGAGAGTGTGACAAGCTTCCATAGAGACCTAGAGTGTGACAAGTTCCCATGGAGACCGAGAGTGTGACAAGTTCCCATGGAGACCGAGAGTGTGACAAGTTCCCATGGAGACTGAGCGTGTGACAAATTCCCATGTAGACTGAGAGTGTGACAAGTTCCCATGTGGACTGAGAATGTGACAAGTTCCCATGGAGACTGAGAGTGCGACAAGTTCCCCATCCATGGAGACTAAGAGTGCGAAAAGTTCCCTTGTAGACTGAGAGTGTGACAAGTTCCCATGGAGACTGATGGTGTGACAGGTTCCCATGTAGTCTGAGAGTGTGACAAGTTCCCATGGAGACTGAGAGTGTGACCGGTTCCCATGTAGACTAAGAGTGTGACCAGTTCCCATGTAGACGGAGAGTGTGACAAGTTCGCATGGAGACTGAGAGGGTGACAATTTCCCATGGAGACTGAGAGTGTGACAAGTTCTCATGCAGACTGAGAGTGTGACAAGTTCCCATGTAGACTGAGAGTGTGACAAGTTCCCATGGAGACAGAGTGTGTGATATGTTCCCATGGAGACTGAGAGTGTGACAAGTTCCCATGGAGACAGAGAGTGTGACAAGTTCCCATGGAGACTGGGAGTGTGACAGGCTCCCATGGAGACTGTGAGTGTGACAAGTTCCCATGGAGACTGAGAGGGTGACAATTTCCCATTCAGACTGAGAGTGTGACAAGTTCTCATGTAGACTGAGAGTGTGACAAGTTCCCATGGAGACTGAGAGTGTGACATGTTCCCATGGGAAGTCTGAGAGTGTGACAAGTTCCCATGGAGACAGAGAGTGTGAGAAGTTCCCATGTAGACTGAGAGTGTGACAAGTTCCTATGCGGACTGAGAGTGTGACAAGGTCTCATGGAGACTGAGAGTGTCACAATTTCCCATGTAGACTGAGAGTGTGGCAAGTTCCGAAGTAGACTGAGAGTGTGACAAGTTTCCATGGAGACTGAGAGTGTGAGAAGCTCCCATGTAGACTGAAAGTGTGACAAGTTCCCAATTAGACTGAGAGTGTGACAAGTTCCCATGGAGACTGAGAGTGTGACAAGCTTCCATGGAGACCTAGAGTGTGACAAGTTCCCATGGAGACCGAGAGTGTGACAAGTTCCCATGGAGACCGAGAGTGTGACAAGTTCCCATGGAGACTGAGCGTGTGACAAATTCCCATGTAGACTGAGAGTGTGACAAGTTCCCATGTGGACTGAGAATGTGACAAGTTCCCATGGAGACTGAGAGTGCGACAAGTTCCCCATCCATGGAGACTAAGAGTGCGAAAAGTTCCCTTGTAGACTGAGAGTGTGACAAGTTCACATGGAGACTGATGGTGTGACAGGTTCCCATGTAGTCTGAGAGTGTGACAAGTTCCCATGGAGACTGAGAGTGTGACAAGTTCCCATGGAGACTGAGAGGGTGACAGGTTCCCATGTAGACTGAGAGTGTGACAAGTTCCCATGGAGACTGAGAGTGTGACCGGTTCCCATGTAGACTAAGAGTGTCACCAGTTCCCATGTAGACTGAGAGTGTGACAAGTTCGCATGGAGACTGAGAGGGTGACAATTTCCCACATGGAGACTGAGAGTGTGACAAGTTCTCATGTAGACTGAGAGTGTGACAAGTTCCCATGTACTGAGAGTGTGAGAAGCTCCCATGTAGACTAAAAGTGTGACCAGTTCCCAATCAGACTGAGAGTGTGACAAATTCTCATGGAGACTGAGAGTGTGACAGGTTCCCATGGAGACTGAGAGTGTGACAAGTTTCCACGGAGACTGAGAGTGTGACAAGTTCCCACGGAGACTGAGAGAGTCAGAAGTTGCCATGGAGACTGAGAGTGTGACAAGTTCTCATGTAGACTGAGAGTGTGACAAGTTCCCATATAGACTGAGAGTGTGACAAGTTCCCACGGAGACTGAGAGTGTGACATGTTCCCGTGGAGACTGAGAGTGTGAGAATCTCCCATGTAGACTGAAAGTGTGACAAGTTCCCAATTAGACTGAGAGTGTGACAAGTTCCCATGGAGACTGAGAGTGTGACATGTTCCCATGGAGTCTGAGAGTGTGACAAGTTCCCATGGAGACAGAGAGTGTGAGAAGTTCCCATGTAGACTGAGAGTGTGACAAGTTCCTATGCGGACTGAGAGTGTGACAAGGTCTCATGGAGACTGAGAGTGTCACAATTTCCCATGTAGACTGAGAGTGTGGCAAGTTCCCAAGTAGACTGAGAGTGTGACAAGTTCCCATGGAGACTGAGAGTGTGACAAGTTCCCATGGAGACTGAGAGTGTGACAAGCTTCCATGGAGACCTAGAGTGTGACAAGTTCCCATGGAGACCGTGAGTGTGACAAGTTCCCATGGAGACTGAGCGTGTGACAAATTCCCATGTAGACTGAGAGTGTGACAAGTTCCCATGTGGACTGAGAATGTGACAAGTTCCCATGGAGACTGAGAGTGCGACAAGCTCCCCATCCATGGAGACTAAGAGTGCGAAAAGTTCCCTTGTAGACTGAGAGTGTGACAAGTTCACATGGAGAGTGATGGTGTGACAGGTTCCCATGTAGTCTGAGAGTGTGACAAGTTCCCATGGAGACTGAGAGTGTGACGAGTTCCCATGGAGACTGAGAGGGTGACAGGTTCCCATGTAGACTGAGAGTGTGACAAGTTCCCATGGAGACTGAGAGTGTGACCGGTTCCCATGTAGACTAAGAGTGTGACAGTTCCCATGTAGACTGAGAGTGTGACAAGTTCGCATGGAGACTGAGAGGGTGACAATTTCCCATGGAGACTGAGAGTGTGACAAGTTCTCATGTAGACTGAGAGTGTGACAAGTTCCATGTAGACTGAGAGTGTGAGAAGCTCCCATGTAGACTGAAAGTGTGACCAGTTCCCAATCAGACTGAGAGTGTGACAAATTCTCATGGAGACTGAGAGTGTGACAGGTTCCCATGGAGACTGAGAGAGTGACAAGTTTCCACGGAGACTGAGAGTGTGACAAGTTCCCACGGAGACTGAGAGAGTCAGAAGTTGACATGGAGACTGAGAGTGTGACAAGTTCTCATGTAGACTGAGAGTGTGACAAGTTCCCATATAGACTGAGAGTGTGACAAGTTCCCACGGAGATTGAGAGTGTGACATGTTCCCGTGGAGACTGAGAGTGTGAGAATCTCCCATGTAGACTGAAAGTGTGACAAGTTCCCAATTAGACTGAGAGTGTGACAAGTTCCCATGGAGACTGAGAGTGTGACAAGTTCCCATGGAGACTGAGAGTGTGACAAGCTTCCATGGAGACCTAGAGTGTGACAAGTTCCCATGGAGACCGAGAGTGTGACAAGTTCCCATGGAGACTGAGCGTGTGACAAATTCCCATGTAGACTGAGAGTGTGACAAGCTCCCATGTAGACTGAGAATGTGACAAGTTCCCATGGAGACTGAGAGTGCGACAAGTTCCCCATCCATGGAGACTAAGAGTGCGACAAGTTCCCTTGTAGACTGAGAGTGTGACAAGTTCCCATGGAGACTGATGGTGTGACAGGTTCCCATGTAGTCTGAGAGTGTGACAAGTTCCCATGGAGACTGAGAGTGTGACAAGTTCCCATGTAGACTGAGAGTGTGACAAGTTCCCATGGAGACTGAGAGTGTGACAAGTTCTCATGTGGACTGAGAGTGTGACATGTTCCCATGGAGTCTGAGAGTGTGACAAGTTCCCATGGAGACTGAGAGTGTGACAGGTTCCCATGGGGAGACTGAGAGTGTGACAAGTTTCCATGGAGACTGAGAGTGTGACAAGCTGCCATGGAGTCTGAGCGCCTGACAAGTTCCCATGGAGACTTAGAGTGCGAGAAGTTCTCACGGAGACTGAGAGTGTGACAAGTTCCCACGGAGACTGAGAGTGTCACAAGTTCCCATGGAGCCTGAGAGTGTGACAAGTTCTCATGAAGACTGAGAGTGTGACAAGTTCCCATGGAGACTGAGAGTGTGACAAGTTCGCATGGAGACTGAGAGTGTGACAAGTTCCCACGGAGACTGAGAATGTGAGAAGTTCCCTCGGAGACTGAGAGTGTGACAAGTTCCCACGGAGACTGAGAGTGTCAGAAGTTGCCATGGAGACTGAGAGTGTGACAAGTTCTCATGTAGACTGAGAGTGTGACAAGTTCCCATATAGACTGAGAGTGTGACAAGTTCCCATGGAGACTGAGAGTGTGACATGTTCCCATGGAGACTGAGACTGTGACAAGCTCCCATTGAGAAAGAGATTGTGACAAGTTCCCTTGTAGACTGAGAGTGTGACAATTTCCTATGCAGACTGAGAGTGTGATAAGGTCTCATGGAGACTGAGAGTGTGACAAGTTCCCATGGAGACTGAGAGTGTGACAAGTTTCCATGGAGACCTAGAGTGTGACAAGTTCCCTTGGAGCCCGAGAGCGTGACAAGTTCCCATGGAGATCGAGAGTGTGACAAGTTCCCATGGAGACTGAGCGTGTGACAAATTCCCATGTAGACTGAGAGTGTGACAAGTTCCCATATAGACTGAGAGTCTGACAAGTTCCCATGGAGACTGAGAGTGCGACAAGTTCTCATGTGGACTGAGAGTGTGACATGTTCCCATGGAGTCTGAGAGTGTGACAAGTTCCCATGGAGACTGAGAGTGTGACAGGTTCCCATGGAGACTGAGAGTGTGACAAGTTTCCATGGAGACTGAGAGTGTGACAAGCTGCCATGGAGTCTGAGCGCCTGACAAGTTCCCATGGAGACTTAGAGTGCGAGAAGTTCTCACGGAGACTGAAGTGTGACAAGTTCCCACGGAGACTGAGAGTGTCACAAGTTCCCATGGAGCCTGAGAGTGTGACAAGTTCTCATGAAGACTGAGAGTGTGACAAGTTCCCATGGAGACTGAGAGTGTGACAAGTTCGCATGGAGACTGAGAGTGTGACAAGTTCCCACGGAGACTGAGAATGTGAGAAGTTCCCTCGGAGACTGAGAGTGTGACAAGTTCCCACGGAGACTGAGAGTGTCAGAAGTTGCCATGGAGACTGAGAGTGTGACAAGTTCTCATGTAGACTGAGAGTGTGACAAGTTCCCATATAGACTGAGAGTGTGACAAGTTCCCATGGAGACTGAGAGTGTGACATGTTCCCATGGAGACTGAGACTGTGACAAGCTCCCATTGAGAAAGAGATTGTGACAAGTTCCCTTGTAGACTGAGAGTGTGACAATTTCCTATGCAGACTGAGAGTGTGATAAGGTCTCATGGAGACTGAGAGTGTGACAAGTTCCCATGGAGACTGAGAGTGTGACAAGTTTCCATGGAGACCTAGAGTGTGACAAGTTCCCTTGGAGCCCGAGAGCGTGACAAGTTCCCATGGAGATCGAGAGTGTGACAAGTTCCCATGGAGACTGAGCGTGTGACAAATTCCCATGTAGACTGAGAGTGTGACAAGTTCCCATATAGACTGAGAGTCTGACAAGTTCCCATGGAGACAGAGAGTGCGACAAGTTCCCCATGCATGGAGACAAAGAGTGCGACAAGTTCCCTTGTAGACTGAGAGTGTGACAAGTTCCCATGGAGACTGATGGTGTGACAGGTTCCCATGTAGACTGAGAGTGTGACAAGTTCCCATGGACACTGGAGTGTGACAGGTTCCATGGAGACTGAGAGTGTGACATGTTTCCAAGGAGACTGAGAGTGCGACAGGTTCCCATGTAGACTGAGAGTGTGACAAGTTCCCATGTAGACTGAGAGTGTGACAAGTTCCCATGGAGTCTGAGCGCTTGACAAGTTCCCATGGAGACTTAGAGTGTGAGAAGTTCTCACGGAGACTGAGAGTGTGACAAGTTCCCATGGAGACTGAGAGTGTCACAAGTTCCCATGGAGCCTGAGAGTGTGACAAGTTCTCATGAAGACTGAGAGTGTGACAAGTTCCCATGGAGACTGAGAGTGTGACAAGTTCGCATGGAGACTGAGAGTGTGACAAATTCTCATGGAGACTGAGAGTGTGACAAGTTTCCACGGAGACTGAGAGTGTGACAAGTTCCCACGGAGACTGAGAATGTGACAAGTTCCCTCGGAGGCTGAGAGTGTGACAAGTTCCCACGGAGACTGAGAGTGTCAGAAGTTGCCATGGAGACTGAGAGTGTGACAAGTTCTCATGTAGACTGAGAGTGTCACAAGTTCCCATATAGACTGAGAGTGTGACAAGTTCCCACGGAGACTGAGAGTGTGACATGTTCCCGTGGAGACTGAGAGTGTGAGAAGCTCCCATGTAGACTGAAAGTGTGACAAGTTCCCAATTAGACTGAGAGTGTGACAAGTTCCCATGGAGACTGAGAGTGTGACAAGTTCCCATGGAGACTGAGAGTGTGACAAGCTTCCATAGAGACCTAGAGTGTGACAAGTTCCCATGGAGACCGAGAGTGTGACAAGTTCCATGGAGACCGAGAGTGTGACAAGTTCCCATGGAGACTGAGCGTGTGACAAATTCCCATGTAGACTGAGAGTGTGACAAGTTCCCATGTGGACTGAGAATGTGACAAGTTCCCATGGAGACTGAGAGTGCGACAAGTTCCCCATCCATGGAGACTAAGAGTGCGAAAAGTTCCCTTGTAGACTGAGAGTGTGACAAGTTCCCATGGAGACTGATGGTGTGACAGGTTCCCATGTAGTCTGAGAGTGTGACAAGTTCCCATGGAGACTGAGAGTGTGACCGGTTCCCATGTAGACTAAGAGTGTGACCAGTTCCCATGTAGACGGAGAGTGTGACAAGTTCGCATGGAGACTGAGAGGGTGACAATTTCCCATGGAGACTGAGAGTGTGACAAGTTCTCATGCAGACTGAGAGTGTGACAAGTTCCCATGTAGACTGAGAGTGTGACAAGTTCCCATGGAGACAGAGTGTGTGATATGTTCCCATGGAGACTGAGAGTGTGACAAGTTCCCATGGAGACAGAGAGTGTGACAAGTTCCCATGGAGACTGGGAGTGTGACAGGCTCCCATGGAGACTGTGAGTGTGACAAGTTCCCATGGAGACTGAGAGGGTGACAATTTCCCATTCAGACTGAGAGTGTGACAAGTTCTCATGTAGACTGAGAGTGTGACAAGTTCCCATGGAGACTGAGAGTGTGACATGTTCCCATGGAGTCTGAGAGTGTGACAAGTTCCCATGGAGACAGAGAGTGTGAGAAGTTCATGTAGACTGAGAGTGTGACAAGTTCCTATGCGGACTGAGAGTGTGACAAGGTCTCATGGAGACTGAGAGTGTCACAATTTCCCATGTAGACTGAGAGTGTGGCAAGTTCCGAAGTAGACTGAGAGTGTGACAAGTTTCCATGGAGACTGAGAGTGTGAGAAGCTCCCATGTAGACTGAAAGTGTGACAAGTTCCCAATTAGACTGAGAGTGTGACAAGTTCCCATGGAGACTGAGAGTGTGACAAGCTTCCATGGAGACCTAGAGTGTGACAAGTTCCCATGGAGACCGAGAGTGTGACAAGTTCCCATGGAGACCGAGAGTGTGACAAGTTCCCATGGAGACTGAGCGTGTGACAAATTCCCATGTAGACTGAGAGTGTGACAAGTTCCCATGTGGACTGAGAATGTGACAAGTTCCCATGGAGACTGAGAGTGCGACAAGTTCCCCATCCATGGAGACTAAGAGTGCGAAAAGTTCCCTTGTAGACTGAGAGTGTGACAAGTTCACATGGAGACTGATGGTGTGACAGGTTCCCATGTAGTCTGAGAGTGTGACAAGTTCCCATGGAGACTGAGAGTGTGACAAGTTCCCATGGAGACTGAGAGGGTGACAGGTTCCCATGTAGACTGAGAGTGTGACAAGTTCCCATGGAGACTGAGAGTGTGACCGGTTCCCATGTAGACTAAGAGTGTCACCAGTTCCCATGTAGACTGAGAGTGTGACAAGTTCGCATGGAGGACTGAGAGGGTGACAATTTCCCATGGAGACTGAGAGTGTGACAAGTTCTCATGTAGACTGAGAGTGTGACAAGTTCCCATGTAGACTGAGAGCGTGAGAAGCTCCCATGTAGACTAAAAGTGTGACCAGTTCCCAATCAGACTGAGAGTGTGACAAATTCTCATGGAGACTGAGAGTGTGACAGGTTCCCATGGAGACTGAGAGTGTGACAAGTTTCCACGGAGACTGAGAGTGTGACAAGTTCCCACGGAGACTGAGAGAGTCAGAAGTTGCCATGGAGACTGAGAGTGTGACAAGTTCTCATGTAGACTGAGAGTGTGACAAGTTCCCATATAGACTGAGAGTGTGACAAGTTCCCACGGAGACTGAGAGTGTGACATGTTCCCGTGGAGACTGAGAGTGTGAGAATCTCCCATGTAGACTGAAAGTGTGACAAGTTCCCAATTAGACTGAGAGTGTGACAAGTTCCCATGGAGACTGAGAGTGTGACAAGTTCCCATGGAGACCGAGAGTGTGACAAGTTCCCATGGAGACTGAGCGTGTGACAAATTCCCATGTAGACTGAGAGTGTGACAAGCTCCCATGTAGACTGAGAATGTGACAAGTTCCCATGGAGACTGAGAGTGCGACAAGTTCCCCATCCATGGAGACTAAGAGTGCGACAAGTTCCCTTGTAGACTGAGAATGTGACAAGTTCCCATGGAGACTGAGAGTGTGACAAGTTCCCATGGAGACAGAGTGTGTGACATGTTCCCATGGAGACTGAGAGTGTGACAAGTTCCCATGGAGACAGAGAGTGTGACAAGTTCCCATGGAGACTGGGAGTGTGACAGGTTCCCATGGAGACTGTGAGTGTGACAAGTTCCCATGGAGACTGAGAGGGTGACAATTTCCCATGCAGACTGAGAGTGTGACAAGTTCTCATGTAGACTGAGAGTGTGACAAGTTCCCATGGAGACTGAGAGTGTGACATGTTCCCATGGAGTCTGAGAGTGTGACAAGATCCCATGGAGACAGAGAGTGTGAGAAGTTCCCATGTAGACTGAGAGTGTGACAAGTTCCTATGCGGACTGAGAGTGTGACAAGGTCTCATGGAGACTGAGAGTGTCACAATTTCCCATGTAGACTGAGAGTGTGGCAAGTTGCCAAGTAGACTGAGAGTGTGACAAGTTTCCATGGAGACTGAGAGTCTGACAAGTTCCCATGTAGACTGAGAGTGTGACAAGTTCCCATGGAGACTGAGAGTGTGACAAGTTCTCATGTGGACTGAGAGTGTGACATGTTCCCATGGAGTCTTAGAGTGTGAGAAGTTCTCACGGAGACTGAGAGTGTGACAAGTTCCCACGGAGACTGAGAGTGTCACAAGTTCCCATGGAGCCTGAGAGTGTGACAAGTTCTCATGAAGACTGAGAGTGTGACAAGTTCCCATGGAGACTGAGAGTGTGACAAGTTCACATGGAGACTGAGAGTGTGACAAGTTCCCACGGAGACTGAGAGTGTCAGAAGTTGCCATGGAGACTGAGAGTGTGACAAGTTCTCATGTAGACTGAGAGTGTGACAAGTTCCCATATAGACTGAGAGTGTGACAAGTTCCCATGGAGCCTGAGAGTGTGACATGTTCCCATGGAGACTGAGAGTGTGACAAGCTCCCATGGAGAAAGAGATTGTGACAAGTTCCGTTGTAGACTGAGAGTGTGACAAGTTCCCATGCAGACTGAGAGTGTGATAAGGTCTCATGGAGACTGAGAGTGTGACAAGTTCCCATGGAGACTGAGAGTGTGACAAGTTTCCATGGAGACCTAGAGTGTGACAAGTTCCCTTGGAGCCCGAGAGCGTGACAAGTTCCCATGGAGACCGAGAGTGTGATAAGTTCCCATGGAGACTGAGCGTGTGACAAATTCCTATGTAGACTGAGAGTGTGACAAGTTCCCATGTAGACTGAGAGTCTGACAAGTTCCCATGGAGACTGAGAGTACGACAAGTTCCCCATGCATGGAGACTAAGAGTGCGACAAGTTCCCTTGTAGACTGAGAGTGTGACAAGTTCCCATGGAGACTGATGGTGTGACAGGTTCCCATGTAGACTGAGAGTGTGACAAGTTCCCATGGAGACTGGGAGTGTGACAGGTTCCCATGTAGACTGAGAGTGTGACAAGTTCCCATGTAGACTGAGAGTGTGACAAGTTCCCATGGAGTCTGAGCGCTTGACAAGTTCCCATGGAGACTTAGAGTCTGAGAAGTTCTCACGGAGACTGAGAGTGTGAGAAGTTCTCATGTGCACTGAGAGTCTGACAAGTTCTCATGGAGACTGAGAGTGTGACAACCTTCCATGGAGACCTAGAGTGTGAAAAGTTCCCATGGAGACCGAGAGTGTGACAAGTTCCCATGGAGACCAAGAGTGTGACAAGTTCCCATGGAGACTGAGCGTGTGACAAATTCCCATGTAGACTGAGAGTGTGACAAGTTCCCATGTAGACTGAGAATGTGACAAGTTCCCATGGAGACTGAGAGTGTGACAAGTTCCCATGGAGACTGATGGTGTGACATGTTCCCATGTAGACTGAGAGTGTGACAAGTTCCCATGGAGACTGTGAGTGTGACAGGTTCCCATGTAGACGAAGAGTGTGACAAGTTCCCATGTAGACTGAGAGTGTGACAAGTTCCCATGGAGTCTGAGCGCTTGACAAGTTCCCATGGAGACTTAGAGTGTGAGAAGTTCTCACGGAGACTGAGAGTGTGACAAGTTCCCACGGAGGCTGAGAGTGTGACA
Organism: Mobula birostris; assembly: GCF_030028105.1. Lineage (NCBI taxonomy): Eukaryota > Metazoa > Chordata > Chondrichthyes > Myliobatiformes > Myliobatidae > Mobula > Mobula birostris. Next base: position 26,757 of record NW_027274755.1, read on the forward strand.
AGTTCTCATGAAGACTGAGAGTGTAAGAAGTTCCCATGGAGACTGAGAGTGTGACAAGTTCCCTTGGAGCCCGAGAGCGTGACAAGTTCCCATGGAGATCGAGAGTGTGACAAGTTCCCATGGAGACTGAGCGTGTGACAAATTCCCATGTAGACTGAGAGTGTGACAAGTTCCCATATAGACTGAGAGTCTGACAAGTTCCCATGGAGACAGAGAGTGCGACAAGTTCCCCATGCATGGAGACTAAGAGTGCGACAAGTTCCCTTGTAGACTGAGAGTGTGACAAGTTCCCATGGAGACTGATGGTGTGACAGGTTCCCATGTAGACTGAGAGTGTGACAAGTTCCCATGGACACTGGGAGTGTGACAGGTTCCATGGAGACTGAGAGTGTGACATGTTTCCAAGGAGACTGAGAGTGCGACAGGTTCCCATGTAGACTGAGAGTGTGACAAGTTCCCATGTAGACTGAGAGTGTGACAAGTTCCCATGGAGTCTGAGCGCTTGACAAGTTCCCATGGAGACTTAGAGTGTGAGAAGTTCTCACGGAGACTGAGAGTGTGACAAGTTCCCATGGAGACTGAGAGTGTCACAAGTTCCCATGGAGCCTGAGAGTGTGACAAGTTCTCATGAAGACTGAGAGTGTGACAAGTTCCCATGGAGACTGAGAGTGTGACAAGTTCGCATGGAGACTGAGAGTGTGACAAATTCTCATGGAGACTGAGAGTGTGACAAGTTTCCACGGAGACTGAGAGTGTGACAAGTTCCCACGGAGACTGAGAATGTGACAAGTTCCCTCGGAGGCTGAGAGTGTGACAAGTTCCCACGGAGACTGAGAGTGTCAGAAGTTGCCATGGAGACTGAGAGTGTGACAAGTTCTCATGTAGACTGAGAGTGTCACAAGTTCCCATATAGACTGAGAGTGTGACAAGTTCCCACGGAGACTGAGAGTGTGACATGTTCCCGTGGAGACTGAGAGTGTGAGAAGCTCCCATGTAGACTGAAAGTGTGACAAGTTCCCAATTAGACTGAGAGTGTGACAAGTTCCCATGGAGACTGAGAGTGTGACAAGTTCCCATGGAGACTGAGAGTGTGACAAGCTTCCATAGAGACCTAGAGTGTGACAAGTTCCCATGGAGACCGAGAGTGTGACAAGTTCCCATGGAGACCGAGAGTGTGACAAGTTCCCATGGAGACTGAGCGTGTGACAAATTCCCATGTAGACTGAGAGTGTGACAAGTTCCCATGTGGACTGAGAATGTGACAAGTTCCCATGGAGACTGAGAGTGCGACAAGTTCCCCATCCATGGAGACTAAGAGTGCGAAAAGTTCCCTTGTAGACTGAGAGTGTGACAAGTTCCCATGGAGACTGATGGTGTGACAGGTTCCCATGTAGTCTGAGAGTGTGACAAGTTCCCATGGAGACTGAGAGTGTGACCAGCTCCCATGTAGACTAAGAGTGTGACCAGTTCCCATGTAGACGGAGAGTGTGACAAGTTCGCATGGAGACTGAGAGGGTGACAATTTCCCATGGAGACTGAGAGTGTGACAAGTTCTCATGCAGACTGAGAGTGTGACAAGTTCCCATGTAGACTGAGAGTGTGACAAGTTCCCATGGAGACAGAGTGTGTGACATGTTCCCATGGAGACTGAGAGTGTGACAAGTTCCCATGGAGACAGAGAGTGTGACAAGTTCCCATGGAGACTGGGAGTGTGACAGGTTCCCATGGAGACTGTGAGTGTGACAAGTTCCCATGGAGACTGAGAGGGTGACAATTTCCCATTCAGACTGAGACTGTGACAAGTTCTCATGTAGACTGAGAGTGTGACAAGTTCCCATGGAGACTGAGAGTGTGACATGTTCCCATGGAGTCTGAGAGTGTGACAAGTTCCCATGGAGACAGAGAGTGTGAGAAGTTCCCATGTAGACTGAGAGTGTGACAAGTTCCTATGCGGACTGAGAGTGTGACAAGGTCTCATGGAGACTGAGAGTGTCACAATTTCCCATGTAGACTGAGAGTGTGGCAAGTTCCGAAGTAGACTGAGAGTGTGACAAGTTTCCATGGAGACTGAGAGTGTGAGAAGCTCCCATGTAGACTGAAAGTGTGACAAGTTCCCAATTAGACTGAGAGTGTGACAAGTTCCCATGGAGACTGAGAGTGTGACAAGCTTCCATGGAGACCTAGAGTGTGACAAGTTCCCATGGAGACCGAGAGTGTGACAAGTTCCCATGGAGACCGAGAGTGTGACAAGTTCCCATGGAGACTGAGCGTGTGACAAATTCCCATGTAGACTGAGAGTGTGACAAGTTCCCATGTGGACTGAGAATGTGACAAGTTCCCATGGAGACTGAGAGTGCGACAAGTTCCCCATCCATGGAGACTAAGAGTGCGAAAAGTTCCCTTGTAGACTGAGAGTGTGACAAGTTCACATGGAGACTGATGGTGTGACAGGTTCCCATGTAGTCTGAGAGTGTGACAAGTTCCCATGGAGACTGAGAGTGTGACAAGTTCCCATGGAGACTGAGAGGGTGACAGGTTCCCATGTAGACTGAGAGTGTGACAAGTTCCCATGGAGACTGAGAGTGTGACCGGTTCCCATGTAGACTAAGAGTGTCACCAGTTCCCATGTAGACTGAGAGTGTGACAAGTTCGCATGGAGACTGAGAGGGTGACAATTTCCCATGGAGACTGAGAGTGTGACAAGTTCTCATGTAGACTGAGAGTGTGACAAGTTCCCATGTAGACTGAGAGTGTGAGAAGCTCCCATGTAGACTAAAAGTGTGACCAGTTCCCAATCAGACTGAGAGTGTGACAAATTCTCATGGAGACTGAGAGTGTGACAGGTTCCCATGGAGACTGAGAGTGTGACAAGTTTCCACGGAGACTGAGAGTGTGACAAGTTCCCACGGAGACTGAGAGAGTCAGAAGTTGCCATGGAGACTGAGAGTGTGACAAGTTCTCATGTAGACTGAGAGTGTGACAAGTTCCCATATAGACTGAGAGTGTGACAAGTTCCCACGGAGACTGAGAGTGTGACATGTTCCCGTGGAGACTGAGAGTGTGAGAATCTCCCATGTAGACTGAAAGTGTGACAAGTTCCCAATTAGACTGAGAGTGTGACAAGTTCCCATGGAGACTGAGAGTGTGACAAGTTCCCATGGAGACCGAGAGTGTGACAAGTTCCCATGGAGACTGAGCGTGTGACAAATTCCCATGTAGACTGAGAGTGTGACAAGCTCCCATGTAGACTGAGAATGTGACAAGTTCCCATGGAGACTGAGAGTGCGACAAGTTCCCCATCCATGGAGACTAAGAGTGCGACAAGTTCCCTTGTAGACTGAGAATGTGACAAGTTCCCATGGAGACTGAGAGTGTGACAAGTTCCCATGGAGACAGAGTGTGTGACATGTTCCCATGGAGACTGAGAGTGTGACAAGTTCCCATGGAGACAGAGAGTGTGACAAGTTCCCATGGAGACTGGGAGTGTGACAGGTTCCCATGGAGACTGTGAGTGTGACAAGTTCCCATGGAGACTGAGAGGGTGACAATTTCCCATGCAGACTGAGAGTGTGACAAGTTCTCATGTAGACTGAGAGTGTGACAAGTTCCCATGGAGACTGAGAGTGTGACATGTTCCCATGGAGTCTGAGAGTGTGACAAGATCCCATGGAGACAGAGAGTGTGAGAAGTTCCCATGTAGACTGAGAGTGTGACAAGTTCCTATGCGGACTGAGAGTGTGACAAGGTCTCATGGAGACTGAGAGTGTCACAATTTCCCATGTAGACTGAGAGTGTGGCAAGTTGCCAAGTAGACTGAGAGTGTGACAAGTTTCCATGGAGACTGAGAGTCTGACAAGTTCCCATGTAGACTGAGAGTGTGACAAGTTCCCATGGAGACTGAGAGTGTGACAAGTTCTCATGTGGACTGAGAGTGTGACATGTTCCCATGGAGTCTTAGAGTGTGAGAAGTTCTCACGGAGACTGAGAGTGTGACAAGTTCCCACGGAGACTGAGAGTGTCACAAGTTCCCATGGAGCCTGAGAGTGTGACAAGTTCTCATGAAGACTGAGAGTGTGACAAGTTCCCATGGAGACTGAGAGTGTGACAAGTTCACATGGAGACTGAGAGTGTGACAAGTTCCCACGGAGACTGAGAGTGTCAGAAGTTGCCATGGAGACTGAGAGTGTGACAAGTTCTCATGTAGACTGAGAGTGTGACAAGTTCCCATATAGACTGAGAGTGTGACAAGTTCCCATGGAGCCTGAGAGTGTGACATGTTCCCATGGAGACTGAGAGTGTGACAAGCTCCCATGGAGAAAGAGATTGTGACAAGTTCCGTTGTAGACTGAGAGTGTGACAAGTTCCCATGCAGACTGAGAGTGTGATAAGGTCTCATGGAGACTGAGAGTGTGACAAGTTCCCATGGAGACTGAGAGTGTGACAAGTTTCCATGGAGACCTAGAGTGTGACAAGTTCCCTTGGAGCCCGAGAGCGTGACAAGTTCCCATGGAGACCGAGAGTGTGATAAGTTCCCATGGAGACTGAGCGTGTGACAAATTCCTATGTAGACTGAGAGTGTGACAAGTTCCCATGTAGACTGAGAGTCTGACAAGTTCCCATGGAGACTGAGAGTACGACAAGTTCCCCATGCATGGAGACTAAGAGTGCGACAAGTTCCCTTGTAGACTGAGAGTGTGACAAGTTCCCATGGAGACTGATGGTGTGACAGGTTCCCATGTAGACTGAGAGTGTGACAAGTTCCCATGGAGACTGGGAGTGTGACAGGTTCCCATGTAGACTGAGAGTGTGACAAGTTCCCATGTAGACTGAGAGTGTGACAAGTTCCCATGGAGTCTGAGCGCTTGACAAGTTCCCATGGAGACTTAGAGTCTGAGAAGTTCTCACGGAGACTGAGAGTGTGAGAAGTTCTCATGTGCACTGAGAGTCTGACAAGTTCTCATGGAGACTGAGAGTGTGACAACCTTCCATGGAGACCTAGAGTGTGAAAAGTTCCCATGGAGACCGAGAGTGTGACAAGTTCCCATGGAGACCAAGAGTGTGACAAGTTCCCATGGAGACTGAGCGTGTGACAAATTCCCATGTAGACTGAGAGTGTGACAAGTTCCCATGTAGACTGAGAATGTGACAAGTTCCCATGGAGACTGAGAGTGTGACAAGTTCCCATGGAGACTGATGGTGTGACATGTTCCCATGTAGACTGAGAGTGTGACAAGTTCCCATGGAGACTGGGAGTGTGACAGGTTCCCATGTAGACGAAGAGTGTGACAAGTTCCCATGTAGACTGAGAGTGTGACAAGTTCCCATGGAGTCTGAGCGCTTGACAAGTTCCCATGGAGACTTAGAGTGTGAGAAGTTCTCACGGAGACTGAGAGTGTGACAAGTTCCCACGGAGCCTGAGAGTGTGACAAGTTCTCATGAAGACTGAGAGTGTAAGAAGTTCCCATGGAGACTGAGAGTGTGACAAGTTCGCATGGAGACTGAGAGTGTGACAAATTCTCATGGAGACTGAGAGTGTGACAGGTTCCCATGGAGACTGAGAGTGTAACAAGTTTCCACGGAGACTGAGAGTGTGACAAGTTCCCACGGAGACTGAGAATGTGACAAGTTCCCTCGGAGACTGAGAGTGTGACAAGTTCCCAAGGAGACTCAGAGTGTCAGAAGTTGCCATGGAGACTAAGAGTGTGAGAAGCTCCCATGTAGACTGAAAGTGTGACAAGTTCCCAATTAGACTGAGAGTGTGACAAGTTCCCATGGAGACTGAGAGTGTGACAAGTTCCCATGGAGACTGAGAGTGTGACAAGCTTCCATGGAGACCTAGAGTGTGACAAGTTCCCATGGAGACCGAGAGTGTGACAAGTTCCCATGGAGACCGAGAGTGTGACAAGTTCCCATGGAGACTGAGCGTGTGACAAATTCCCATGTAGACTGAGAGTGTGACAAGTTCCCATGTAGACTGAGAATGTGACAAGTTCAAATGGAGACTGAGAGTGCGACAAGTTCCCCATCCATGGAGACTAAGACTGTGACAAGTTCCCATGGAGACTGAGCGTGTGACAAATTCCCATGTAGACTGAGAGTGTGACAAGTTCCCATTTAGACTGAGAATGTGACAAGTTCCCATGGAGACTGAGAGTGCGACAAGTTCCCCATCCATGGAGACTAAGAGTGTGACAAGTTCCCATGGAGACTGATGGTGTGACAGGTTCCCATGTAGTCTGAGAATCTGACAAGTTCCCATGGAGACTGAGAGTGTGACAAGTTCCCATGGAGACTGAGAGGGTGACAATTTCCCATGCAGACTGAGAGTGTGACAAGTTCTCATGTAGACTGAGAGTGTGACAAGTTCCCATGTAGACTGAGAGTGTGACAAGTTCCCATGGAGACTGAGAGTGTGACATGTTCCCATGGAGTCTGAGAGTGTGACAAGTTCCCATGGAGACAGAGAGTGTGAGAAGTTCCCATGCAGACTGAGAGTGTGACAAGTTCCTATGGGGACTGAGAGGGTGACAAGGTCTCATGGAGACTGAGAGTGTCACAATTTCCCATGCAGACTGAGAGTGTGGCAAGTTCCCAAGTAGACTGAGAGTGTGACAAGTTTCCATGGAGACTGAGAGTGTGACAAGTTCCCATGTAGACTGAGAGTGTGACAAGTTCCCATGGAGACTGAGAGTGTGACAAGTTCTCATGTGGACTGAGAGTGTGACATGTTCCCATGGAGTCTGAGAGTGTGACAAGTTCCCATGGAGACTGAGAGTGTGACAGGTTTCCATGGAGACTGAGAGTGTGACAAGTTTCCATGGAGACTGAGAGAGTGTCAGGTTCCCATGTAGGCTGAGAGTGTGACAAATTCCCATGTAGACTGAGAGTGTGACAAGTTGCCATGCAGTCTGAGCGCCTGACAAGTTCCCACGGAGACTTAGAGTGTGAGAAGTTCTCACGGAGACTGAGAGTGTGACAAGTTCCCACGGAGACTGAGAGTGTCACAAGTTCCCATGGAGCCTGAGAGTGTGACAAGTTCTCATGAAGACTGAGAGTGTGACAAGTTCCCATGGAGACTGAGAGTGTGACAAGTTCGCATGGAGACTGAGAGTGTGACAAATTCTCATGGAGACTGAGAGTGTGACAGGTTCCCATGGAGACTGAGAGTGTGACAACTTTCCACGGAGACTGAGAGTGTGACAAGTTCCCACGGAGACTGAGAATGTGAGAAGTTCCCTCGGAGACTGAGAGTGTGACAGTTCCCACGGAGACTGAGAGTGTCAGAAGTTGCCATGGAGACTGAGAGTGTGACAAGTTCTCATGTTGACTGAGAGTGTGACAAGTTCCCATATAGACTGAGAGTGTGACAAGTTCCCATGGAGACTGAGAGTGTGACATGTTCCCATGGAGACTGAGAGTGTGACAAGCTCCCATGGAGAAAGAGATTGTGACAAGTTCCCTTGTAGACTGAGAGTGTGACAAGTTCCCATGCAGACTGAGAGTGTGATAAGGTCTCATGGAGACTGAGAGTGTGACAAGTTCCCATGGAGACTGAGAGTGTGACAAGTTCCCACGGAGACTGAGAATGTGACAAGTTCCCTCGGAGACTGAGAGTGTGACAAGTTCCCAAGGAGACTCAGAGTGTCAGAAGTTGCCATGGAGACTAAGAGTGTGAGAAGCTCCCATGTAGACTGAAAGTGTGACAAGTTCCCAATTAGACTGAGAGTGTGACAAGTTCCCATGGAGACTGAGAGTGTGACAAGTTCCCATGGAGACTGAGAGTGTGACAAGCTTCCATGGAGACCTAGAGTGTGACAAGTTCCCATGGAGACCGAGAGTGTGACAAGTTCCCATGGAGACCGAGAGTGTGACAAGTTCCCATGGAGACTGAGCGTGTGACAAATTCCCTTGTAGACTGAGAGTGTGACAAGTTCCCATGTAGACTGAGAATGTGACAAGTTCAAATGGAGACTGAGAGTGCGACAAGTTCCCCATCCATGGAGACTAAGACTGTGACAAGTTCCCATGGAGACTGAGCGTGTGACAAATTCCCATGTAGACTGAGAGTGTGACAAGTTCCCATTTAGACTGAGAATGTGACAAGTTCCCATGGAGACTGAGAGTGCGACAAGTTCCCCATCCATGGAGACTAAGAGTGTGACAAGTTCCCATGGAGACTGATGGTGTGACAGGTTCCCATGTAGTCTGAGAATCTGACAAGTTCCCATGGAGACTGAGAGTGTGACAAGTTCCCATGGAGACTGAGAGGGTGACAATTTCCCATGCAGACTGAGAGTGTGACAAGTTCTCATGTAGACTGAGAGTGTGACAAGTTCCCATGTAGACTGAGAGTGTGACAAGTTCCCATGGAGACTGAGAGTGTGACATGTTCCCATGGAGTCTGAGAGTGTGACAAGTTCCCATGGAGACAGAGAGTGTGAGAAGTTCCCATGCAGACTGAGAGTGTGACAAGTTCCTATGGGGACTGAGAGGGTGACAAGGTCTCATGGAGACTGAGAGTGTCACAATTTCCCATGCAGACTGAGAGTGTGGCAAGTTCCCAAGTAGACTGAGAGTGTGACAAGTTTCCATGGAGACTGAGAGTGTGACAAGTTCCCATGTAGACTGAGAGTGTGACAAGTTCCCATGGAGACTGAGAGTGTGACAAGTTCTCATGTGGACTGAGAGTGTGACATGTTCCCATGGAGTCTGAGAGTGTGACAAGTTCCCATGGAGACTGAGAGTGTGACAGGTTTCCATGGAGACTGAGAGTGTGACAAGTTTCCATGGAGACTGAGAGAGTGTCAGGTTCCCATGTAGGCTGAGAGTGTGACAAATTCCCATGTAGACTGAGAGTGTGACAAGTTGCCATGCAGTCTGAGCGCCTGACAAGTTCCCACGGAGACTTAGAGTGTGAGAAGTTCTCACGGAGACTGAGAGTGTGACAAGTTCCCACGGAGACTGAGAGTGTCACAAGTTCCCATGGAGCCTGAGAGTGTGACAAGTTCTCATGAAGACTGAGAGTGTGACAAGTTCCCATGGAGACTGAGAGTGTGACAAGTTCGCATGGAGACTGAGAGTGTGACAAATTCTCATGGAGACTGAGAGTGTGACAGGTTCCCATGGAGACTGAGAGTGTGACAACTTTCCACGGAGACTGAGAGTGTGACAAGTTCCCACGGAGACTGAGAATGTGAGAAGTTCCCTCGGAGACTGAGAGTGTGACAGTTCCCACGGAGACTGAGAGTGTCAGAAGTTGCCATGGAGACTGAGAGTGTGACAAGTTCTCATGTTGACTGAGAGTGTGACAAGTTCCCATATAGACTGAGAGTGTGACAAGTTCCCATGGAGACTGAGAGTGTGACATGTTCCCATGGAGACTGAGAGTGTGACAAGCTCCCATGGAGAAAGAGATTGTGACAAGTTCCCTTGTAGACTGAGAGTGTGACAAGTTCCCATGCAGACTGAGAGTGTGATAAGGTCTCATGGAGACTGAGAGTGTGACAAGTTCCCATGGAGACTGAGAGTGTGACAAGTTTCTATGGAGACCTAGAGTGTGACAAGTTCCCTTGGAGCCCGAGAGCGTGACAAGTTCCCATGGAGACCGAGAGTGTGACAAGTTCCCATGGAGACTGAGCGTGTGACAAATTCCCATGTAGACTGAGAGTGTGACAAGTTCCCATGTAGACTGAGAGTCTGACAAGTTCCCATGAACACTGAGAGTGCGACAAGTTCCCCATGCATGGAGACTAAGAGTGCGACAAGTTCCCTTGTAGACTGAGAGTGTGACAAGTTCCCATGGAGACTGATGGTGTGACAGGTTCCCATGTAGACTGAGAGTCCGACAAGTTCCCATGGAGACTGGTAGTGTGACAGGTTCCCATGGAGACTGAGAGTGTGACAACTTCCCATGGAGACAGAGAGTGTGAGAAGTTCCCATGTAGACTGAGAGTGTGAGAAGATCCCATGGAGACTGAGAGTGTGGCAACGTCTCATGGAGACTGAGTGTGTCACAATTTCCCATGGAGACTGAGAGTGTGACAAGTTCCCATGGAGACTGAGAGTGTGAAAAGTTCTCATGTGGACTGAGAGTGTGACAAGTTCTCATGGAGACTGAGAGTGTGACAAATTCCCATGTAGACCGAGAGTGTGACAAGTTCCCACGGAGACTGAGAGTGTGACAAGTTCCCAAGGAGACTGAGAGTGTGACAAGTTCCCATGGAGACTGAGAGTGTGACAAGTTCCCATGGAGACTCAGAGTGTGACAAGTTTCCATGGAGACCTAGAGTGTGACAAGTTCCCATGGAGACCGAGAGTGTGACAAGTTCCCATGGAGACCGAGAGTGTGACAAGTTCCCATGGAGACTGAGCGTGTGACAAATTCCCATGTAGACTGAGAGTGTGACAAGTTCCCATGTAGACTGAGAGTGTGACAAGTTCCCATGGAGACTGAGAGTGCGACAAGTTACCCATCCATGGAGACTAAGAGTGCGACAAGTTCCCTTGTAGACTGAGAGTGTGACAAGTTCCCATGGAGACTGATGGTGTGACAGGTTCCCATGTAGACTGAGAGTGTGACAAGTTCCCATGGAGACTGAGAGTGTGACAGGTTCCCATGGAGACTGAGAGTGTGACAAGTTTCCATGGAGACTGAGAGTGTGACAGGTTCCCATGTAGACTGAGAGTGTGACAAGTTCCCATGTAGACTGAGAGTGTGACAAGTTCCCATGGAGACTTAGAGCGTGACAGGTTCCCATGTAGACTGAGAGTGTGACAAGTTCCAATGGAGACTGAGAGTGTGACAGTTTCCAATGTAGACTAAGAGTGTGACCAGTTCCCATGTAGACAGAGAGTGTGACAAGTTCCCAGGGAGACTGAGAGGGTGACAATTTCCCATGCAGGCTGAGAATGTGACAAGTTCTCATGTAGACTGAGAGTGTGACAAGTTCCCATGTAGACTGAGAGTGTGACAAGTTCCCATGGAGACTGAGAGTGTGACATGTTCCCATGGAGTCTGAGAGTGTGACAGGTTCCCATGGAGACAGAGAGTGTAAGAAGTTCCCATGTAGACTGAGAGTGTGACAAGTTCCTATGGGGACTGAGAGTGTGACAAGGTCTCATGGAGACTGAGAGTGTCACAATTTCCCATGTAGACTGAGAGTGTGGCAAGTTCCCAAGTAGATTGAGAGTGTGACAAGTTTCAATGGAGACTGAGAGTGTGACAAGTTCCCATGTAGACTGAGAGTGTGACAAGTTCCATGGAGACTGAGAGTGTGACAAGTTCCCATGTGGACTGAGAGTGTAACATGTTCCCATGGAGACTGAGAGTGTGACAAGCTCCCATGGAGAAAGAGATTGTGACAAGTTCCCTTGTAGACTGAGAGTGTGACAAGTTCCCATGCAGACTGAGAGTGTGATAAGGTCTCATGGAGACTGAGAGTGTGACAAGATCCCATGGAGACTGAGAGTGTGACAAGTTTCCATGGAGACCTAGAGTGTGACAAGTTCCCTTGGAGCCCGAGAGCTTGACAAGTTCCCATGGAGACCGAGAGTGTGACAAGTTCCCATGGAGACTGAGCGTGTGACAAATTCCCATGTAGACTGAGAGTGTGACAAGTTCCCATGTAGACTGAGAGTCTGACAAGTTCCCATGGAGACTGAGAGTGCGACAAGTTCCCCATGCATGGAGACTAAGAGTGCGACAAGTTCCCTTGTAGACTGAGAGTGTGACAAGTTCCCATGGAGACTGATGGTGTGACAGGTTCCCATGTAGACTGAGAGTGTGACAAGTTCCCATGGAGACTGGAAGTGTGACAGGTTCCCATGGAGACTGAGAGTGTGACAAGTTTCCATGGAGACTGAGAGTGTGACAGGTTCCCATGTAGACTGAGAGTGTGACAAGTTCCCATGTAGACTGAAAGTGTGACAAGTTCCCAATTAGACTGAGAGTGTGACAAGTTCCCATGGAGTCTGAGCGCTTGACAAGTTCCCATGGAGACTTAGAGTGTGAGAAGTTCTCACCGAGACTGAGAGTGTGAGAAGTTCTCATGTGGACTGAGAGTCTGACAAGTTCTCATGGAGACTGAGAGTGTGACAAATTCCCATGTAGACCGAGAGTGTGAGAAGTTCCCACGGAGACTGAGAGTGTGACATGTTCCCGTGGAGACTGAGAGTGTGAGAAGCTCCCATGTAGACTGAAAGTGTGACAAGTTCCCAATTAGACTGAGAGTGTGACAAGTTCCCAGGGAGACCAAGAGTGTGAAAAGTTCCCACGGAGACTGAGAGTGTCACAAGTTCCCATGGAGACCAAGAGTGTGACAAGTTCCCATGTAGACTGAGAATGTGACAAGTTCCCATGGAGACTGAGAGTGCGACAAGTTCCCATCCATGGAGACTAAGAGTGCGACAAGTTCCCTTGTAGACTGAGAGTGTGACAAGTTCCCATGGAGACTGATGGTGTGACAGGTTCCCATGTAGTCTGAGAGTGTGACAAGTTCCCATGGAGACTGAGAGTGTGACAAGTTCCCATGGAGACTGAGAGTGTGACAGGTTCCCATGTAGACTGAGAGTGTGACAAGTTCCCATGGAGACTGAGAGGGTGACAATTTCCCATGGAGCCTGAGAGTGTGAAAAGTTCTCATGTAGACTGAGAGTGTGACAAGTTCCCATGTAGACTGAGAGTGTGACAAGGTCTCATGGAGACTGAGTGTGTCACAATTTCCCATGTAGACTGAGAGTGTGACAAGTTCCCATGGAGACTGAGAGTCTGAAAAGTTCTCATGTGGACTGAGAGTGTGACAAGTTCCCATGTAGACCTAGAGTGTGACAAGTTCCCATGGAGACCGAGAGTGTGACAAGTTCCCAGGGAGACCGAGAGTGTGACAAGTTCCCATGGAGACTGAGCGTGTGACAAATTCCCATGTAGACTGAGAGTGTGACAAGTTCCCATGGAGACTGAGAGTGCGACAAGTTACCCATCCATGGAGACTAAGAGTGCGACAAGTTCCCTTGTAGACTGAGAGTGTGACAAGTTCCCATGGAGACTGATGGTGTGACAGGTTCCCATGTAGACTGAGAGTGTGACAAGTTCCCATGGAGACTGAGAGTGTGACAGGTTCCCATGGAGACTGAGAGTGTGACAAGCTTCCATGGAGACCTAGAGTGTGAAAAGTTCCCATGGAGACCGAGAGTGTGACAATTTCCCATCGAGACCAAGAGTGTGACAAGTTCCCATGGAGACTGAGCGTGTGACAAATTCCCATGTAGACTGAGAGTGTGACAAGTTCCCATGTAGACTGAGAATGTGACAAGTTCCCATGGAGACTGAGAGTGTGACAAGTTCCCATGGAGACTGATGGTGTGACAGGTTCCCATGTAGACTGAGAGTGTGACAAGTTCCCATGGAGACTGCGAGTGTGACAGGTTCCATGGAGACTGAGAGTGTGACAAGTTTCCATGGAGACTGAGAGTGTGACAGGTTCCATGTAGACGAAGAGTGTGACAAGTTCCCATGTAGACTGAGAGTGTGACAAGTTCCCATGGAGTCTGAGCGCTTGACAAGTTCCCATGGAGACTTAGAGTGTGAGAAGTTCTCACGGAGACTGAGAGTGTGACAAGTTCCCATGTAGACCGAGAGTGTGACAAGTTCCCACGGAGACTGAGAGTGTGACAAGTTCCCAAGGAGACTGAGAGTGTGACAAGTTCCCATGGAGACTGAGAGTGTGACAAGTTCCCATGGAGACTCAGAGTGTGACAAGTTTCCATGGAGACCTAGAGTGTGACAAGTTCCCATGGAGACCGAGAGTGTGACAAGTTCCCATGGAGACCGAGAGTGTGACAAGTTCCCATGGAGACTGAGCGTGTGACAAATTCCCATGTAGACTGAGAGTGTGACAAGTTCCCATGTAGACTGAGAGTGTGACAAGTTCCCATGGAGACTGAGAGTGCGACAAGTTACCCATCCATGGAGACTAAGAGTGCGACAAGTTCCCTTGTAGACTGAGAGTGTGACAAGTTCCCATGGAGACTGATGGTGTGACAGGTTCCATGTAGACTGAGAGTGTGACAAGTTCCCATGGAGACTGAGAGTGTGACAGGTTCCCATGGAGACTGAGAGTGTGACAAGTTTCCATGGAGACTGAGAGTGTGACAGGTTCCCATGTAGACTGAGAGTGTGACAAGTTCCCATGTAGACTGAGAGTGTGACAAGTTCCCATGGAGACTTAGAGCGTGACAGGTTCCCATGTAGACTGAGAGTGTGACAAGTTCCCATGGAGACTGAGAGTGTGACAGTTTCCAATGTAGACTAAGAGTGTGACCAGTTCCCATGTAGACAGAGAGTGTGACAAGTTCCCATGGAGACTGAGAGGGTGACAATTTCCCATGCAAGCTGAGAATGTGACAAGTTCTCATGTAGACTGAGAGTGTGACAAGTTCCCATGTAGACTGAGAGTGTGACAAGTTCCCATGGAGACTGAGAGTGTGACATGTTCCCATGGAGTCTGAGAGTGTGACAAGTTCCCATGGAGACAGAGAGTTTAAGAAGTTCCCATGTAGACTGAGAGTGTGACAAGTTCCTATGGGGACTGAGAGTGTGACAAGGTCTCATGGAGACTGAGAGTGTCACAATTTCCCATGTAGACTGAGAGTGTGGCAAGTTCCCAAGTAGATTGAGAGTGTGACAAGTTTCAATGGAGACTGAGAGTGTGACAAGTTCCCATGTAGACTGAGAGTGTGACAAGTTCCCATGGAGACTGAGAGTGTGACAAGTTCCCATGTGGACTGAGAGTGTAACATGTTCCCATGGAGACTGAGAGTGTGACAAGCTCCCATGGAGAAAGAGATTGTGACAAGTTCCCTTGTAGACTGAGAGTGTGACAAGTTCCCATGCAGACTGAGAGTGTGATAAGGTCTCATGGAGACTGAGAGTGTGACAAGTTCCCATGGAGACTGAGAGTGTGACAAGTTTCCATGGAGAACTAGAGTGTGACAAGTTCCCTTGGAGCCCGAGAGCGTGACAAGTTCCCATGGAGACCGAGAGTGTGACAAGTTCCCATGGAGACTGAGCATGTGACAAATTCCCATGTAGACTGAGAGTGTGACAAGTTCCCATGTAGACTGAGAGTCTGACAAGTTCCCATGGAGACTGAGAGTGCGACAAGTTCCCCATGCATGGAGACTAAGAGTGCGACAAGTTCCCTTGTAGACTGAGAGTGTGACAAGTTCCCATGGAGACTGATGGTGTGACAGGTTCCCATGTAGACTGAGAGTGTGACAAGTTCCCATGGAGACTGGAAGTGTGACAGGTTCCCATGGAGACTGAGAGTGTGACAAGTTTCCATGGAGACTGAGAGTGTGACAGGCTCCCATGTAGACTGAGAGTGTGACAAGTTCCCATGTAGACTGAAAGTGTGACAAGTTCCCAATTAGACTGAGAGTGTGACAAGTTCCCATGGAGTCTGAGCGCTTGACAAGTTCCCATGGAGACTTAGAGTGTGAGAAGTTCTCACGGAGACTGAGAGTGTGAGAAGTTCTCATGTGGACTGAGAGTCTGACAAGTTCTCATGGAGACTGAGAGTGTGACAAATTCCCATGTAGACCGAGAGTGTGAGAAGTTCCCACGGAGACTGAGAGTGTGACATGTTCCCGTGGAGACTGAGAGTGTGAGAAGCTCCCATGTAGACTGAAAGTGTGACAAGTTCCCAATTAGACTGAGAGTGTGACAAGTTCCCATGGAGACCAAGAGTGTGAAAAGTTCCCACGGAGACTGAGAGTGTCACAAGTTCCCATGGAGACCAAGAGTGTGACAAGTTCCCATGTAGACTGAGAATGTGACAAGTTCCCATGGAGACTGAGAGTGCGACAAGTTCCCCATCCATGGAGACTAAGAGTGCGACAAGTTCCCTTGTAGACTGAGAGTGTGACAAGTTCCCATGGAGACTGATGGTGTGACAGGTTCCATGTAGACTGAGAGTGTGACAAGTTCCCATGGAGACTGAGAGTGTGACAGGTTCCCATGGAGACTGAGAGTGTGACAAGCTTCCATGGAGACCTAGAGTGTGAAAGGTTCCCATGGAGACCGAGAGTGTGACAAGTTCCCATCGAGACCAAGAGTGTGACAAGTTCCCATCGAGACTGAGCGTGTGACAAATTCCCATGTAGACTGAGAGTGTGACAAGTTCCCATGTAGACTGAGAATGTGACAAGTTCCCATGGAGACTGAGAGTGTGACAAGTTCCCATGGAGACTGATGGTGTGACAGGTTCCCATGTAGACTGAGAGTGTGACAAGTTCCCATGGAGACTGCGAGTGTGACAGGTTCCCATGGAGACTGAGAGTGTGACAAGTTTCCATGGAGACTGAGAGTGTGACAGGTTCCCATGTAGACGAAGAGTGTGACAAGTTCCCATGTAGACTGAGAGTGTGACAAGTTCCCATGGAGTCTGAGCGCTTGACAAGTTCCCATGGAGACTTAGAGTGTGAGAAGTTCTCACGGAGACTGAGAGTGTGACAAGTTCCCATGTAGACCGAGAGTGTGACAAGTTCCCACGGAGACTGAGAGTGTGACAAGTTCCCAAGGAGACTGAGAGTGTGACAAGTTCCCCATGGAGACTGAGAGTGTGACAAGTTCCCATGGAGACTCAGAGTGTGACAAGTTTCCATGGAGACCTAGAGTGTGACAAGTTCCCATGGAGACAGAGAGTGTGACAAGTTCCCATGGAGACCGAGAGTGTGACAAGTTCCCATGGAGACTGAGCGTGTGACAAATTCCCATGTAGACTGAGAGTGTGAGAAGTTCCCATGTAGACTGAGAGTGTGACAAGTTCCCATGGAGACTGAGAGTGCGACAAGTTACCCATCCATGGAGACTAAGAGTGCGACAAGTTCCCTTGTAGACTGAGAGTGTGACAAGTTCCCATGGAGACTGATGGTGTGACAGGTTCCCATGTAGACTGAGAGTGTGACAAGTTCCCATGGAGACTGAGAGTGTGACAGGTTCCCATGGAGACTGAGAGTGTGACAAGTTTCCATGGAGACTGAGAGTGTGACAGGTTCCCATGTAGACTGAGAGTGTGACAAGTTCCCATGTAGACTGAGAGTGTGACAAGTTCCCATGGAGACTTAGAGCGTGACAGGTTCCCATGTAGACTGAGAGTGTGACAAGTTCCCATGGAGACTGAGAGTGTGACAGTTTCCAATGTAGACTAAGAGTGTGACCAGTTCCCATGTAGACAGAGAGTGTGACAAGTTCCCATGGAGACTGAGAGGGTGACAATTTCCCATGCAGGCTGAGAATGTGACAAGTTCTCATGTAGACTGAGAGGGTGACAAGTTCCCATGTAGACTGAGAGTGTGACAAGTTCCCATGGAGACTGAGAGTGTGACATGTTCCCATGGAGTCTGAGAGTGTGACAAGTTCCCATGGAGACAGAGAGTTTAAGAAGTTCCCATGTAGACTGAGAGTGTGACAAGTTCCTATGGGGACTGAGAGTGTGACAAGGTCTCATGGAGACTGAGAGTGTCACAATTTCCCATGTAGACTGAGAGTGTGGCAAGTTCCAAGTAGATTGAGAGTGTGACAAGTTTCAATGGAGACTGAGAGTGTGACAAGTTCCCATGTAGACTGAGAGTGTGACAAGTTCCCATGGAGACTGAGAGTGTGACAAGTTCCCATGTGGACTGAGAGTGTAACATGTTCCCATGGAGACTGAGAGTGTGACAAGCTCCATTGGAGAAAGAGATTGTGACAAGTTCCCTTGTAGACTGAGAGTGTGACAAGTTCCCATGCAGACTGAGAGTGTGATAAGGTCTCATGGAGACTGAGAGTGTGACAAGTTCCCATGGAGACTGAGAGTGTGACAAGTTTCCATGGAGACCTAGAGTGTGACAAGTTCCCTTGGAGCCCGAGAGCGTGACAAGTTCCCATGGAGACCGAGAGTGTGACAAGTTCCCATGGAGACTGAGCGTGTGACAAATTCCATGTAGACTGAGAGTGTGACAAGTTCCCATGTAGACTGAGAGTCTGACAAGTTCCCATGGAGACTGAGAGTGCGACAAGTTCCCCATGCATGGAGACTAAGAGTGCGACAAGTTCCCTTGTAGACTGAGAGTGTGACAAGTTCCCATGGAGACTGATGGTGTGACAGGTTCCCATGTAGACTGAGAGTGTGACAAGTTCCCATGGAGACTGGAAGTGTGACAGGTTCCCATGGAGACTGAGAGTGTGACAAGTTTCCATGGAGACTGAGAGTGTGACAGGTTCCCATGTAGACTGAGAGTGTGACAAGTTCCCATGTAGACTGAAAGTGTGACAAGTTCCCAATTAGACTGAGAGTGTGACAAGTTCCCATGGAGTCTGAGCGCTTGACAAGTTCCCATGGAGACTTAGAGTGTGAGAAGTTCTCACGGAGACTGAGAGTGTGAGAAGTTCTCATGTGGACTGAGAGTCTGACAAGTTCTCATGGAGACTGAGAGTGTGACAAATTCCCATGTAGACCGAGAGTGTGAGAAGTTCCCACGGAGACTGAGAGTGTGACATGTTCCCGTGGAGACTGAGAGTGTGAGAAGCTCCCATGTAGACTGAAAGTGTGACAAGTTCCCAATTAGACTGAGAGTGTGACAAGTTCCCATGGAGACCAAGAGTGTGAAAAGTTCCCACGGAGACTGAGAGTGTCACAAGTTCCCATGGAGACCAAGAGTGTGACAAGTTCCCATGTAGACTGAGAATGTGACAAGTTCCCATGGAGACTGAGAGTGCGACAAGTTCCCCATCCATGGAGACTAAGAGTGCGACAAATTCCCTTGTAGACTGAGAGTGTGACAAGTTCCCATGGAGACTGATGGTGTGACAGGTTCCCATGTAGTCTGAGAGTGTGACAAGTTCCCATGGAGACTGAGAGTGTGACAAGTTCCCATGGAGACTGAGAGTGTGACAGGTTCCCATGTAGACTGAGAGTGTGACAAGTTCCCATGGAGACTGAGAGGGTGACAATTTCCCAAGGAGCCTGAGAGTGTGAAAAGTTCTCATGTAGACTGAGAGTGTGACAAGTTCCCATGTAGACTGAGAGTGTGACAAGTTCCCATGGAGACTGAGAGTGTGACAAGGTCTCATGGAGAGTGAGTGTGTCACAATTTCCCATGTAGACTGAGAGTGTGACAAGTTCCCATGGAGACTGAGAGTCTGAAAAGTTCTCATGTGGACTGAGAGTGTGACAAATTCCCATGTAGACCGAGAGTGTGACAAGTTCCCACGGAGACTGACAGTGTGACAAGTTCCCATGGAGACTGAGGGTGTGACAAGTTCCCGTGGAGACTGAGAGTGAGACATGTTCCCGTGGAGACTGAGAGTGTGAGAAGCTCCCATGTAGACTGAAAGTGTGACAAGTTCCCAAGTAGACTGAGAGTGTGACAAGTTCCCATGGAGACTGAGAGTGTGACAAGTTCCCATGGAGACTGAGAGTGTGACAAGTTTCCATGGAGACCTAGAGTGTGACAAGTTCCCATGGAGACCGAGAGTGTGACAAGTTCCCATGGAGACCGAGAGTGTGACAAGTTCCCATGGAGACTGAGCGTGTGACAAATTCCCATGTAGACTGAGAGTGTGACAAGTTCCCATGTAGACTGAGAGTGTGACAAGTTCCCATGGAGACTGAGAGTGCGACAAGTTACCCATCCATGGAGACTAAGAGTGCGACAAGTTCCCTTGTAGACTGAGAGTGTGACAAGTTCCCATGGAGACTGATGGTGTGACAGGTTCCCATGTAGACTGAGAGTGTGACAAGTTCCCATGGAGACTGAGTGTGTGACAGGTTCCCATGGAGACTGAGAGTGTGACAAGCTTCCATGGAGACCTAGAGTGTGAAAAGTTCCCATGGAGACCGAGAGTGTGACAAGTTCCCATCGAGACCAAGAGTGTGACAAGTTCCCATGGAGACTGAGCGTGTGACAAATTCCCATGTAGACTGAGAGTGTGACAAGTTCCCATGTAGACTGAGAATGTGACAAGTTCCCATGGAGACTGAGAGTGTGACAAGTTCCCATGGAGACTGATGGTGTGACAGGTTCCCATGTAGACTGAGAGTGTGACAAGTTCCCATGGAGACTGGGAGTGTGACAGGTTCCCATGGAGACTGAGAGTGTGACAAGTTTCCATGGAGACTGAGAGTGTGACAGGTTCCCATGTAGACGAAGAGTGTGACAAGTTCCCATGTAGACTGAGAGTGTGACAAGTTCCCATGGAGTCTGAGCGCTTGACAAGTTCCCTTGGAGACTTAGAGTGTGAGAAGTTCTCACGGAGACTGAGAGTGTGACAAGTTCCCACGGAGCCTGAGAGTGTGACAAGTTCTCATGAAGACTGAGAGTGTAAGAAGTTCCCATGGAGACTGAGAGTGTGACAAGTTCGCATGGAGACTGAGAGTGTGACAAATTCTCATGGAGACTGAGAGTGTGACAGGTTCCCATGGAGACTGAGAGTGTAACAAGTTTCCACGGAGACTGAGAGTGTGACAAGCTCCCACGGAGACTGAGAATGTGACAAGTTCCCTCGGAGACTGAGAGTGTGACAAGTTCCCAAGGAGACTGAGAGTGTCAGAAGTTGCCATGGAGACTAAGAGTGTGAGAAGCTCCCATGTAGACTGAAAGTGTGACAAGTTCCCAATTAGACTGAGAGTGTGACAAGTTCCCATGGAGACTGAGAGTGTGACAAGTTCCCATGGAGACTGAGAGTGTGACAAGCTTCCATGGAGACCTAGAGTGTGACAAGTTCCCATGGAGACCGAGAGTGTGACAAGTTCCCATGGAGACCGAGAGTGTGACAAGTTCCCATGGAGACTGAGCGTGTGACAAATTCCCATGTAGACTGAGAGTGTGACAAGTTCCCATGTAGACTGAGAATGTGACAAGTTCCCATGGAGACTGAGAGTGTGACAAGTTCCCATGGAGACTGATGGTGTGACATGTTCCCATGTAGACTGAGAGTGTGACAAGTTCCCATGGAGACTGGGAGTGTGACAGGTTCCCATGTAGACGAAGAGTGTGACAAGTTCCCATGTAGACTGAGAGTGTGACAAGTTCCCATGGAGTCTGAGCGCTTGACAAGTTCCCATGGAGACTTAGAGTGTGAGAAGTTCTCACGGAGACTGAGAGTGTGACAAGTTCCCACGGAGCCTGAGAGTGTGACAAGTTCTCATGAAGACTGAGAGTGTAAGAAGTTCCCATGGAGACTGAGAGTGTGACAAGTTCCCTTGGAGCCCGAGAGCGTGACAAGTTCCCATGGAGATCGAGAGTGTGACAAGTTCCCATGGAGACTGAGCGTGTGACAAATTCCCATGTAGACTGAGAGTGTGACAAGTTCCCATATAGACTGAGAGTCTGACAAGTTCCCATGGAGACAGAGAGTGCGACAAGTTCCCCATGCATGGAGACTAAGAGTGCGACAAGTTCCCTTGTAGACTGAGAGTGTGACAAGTTCCCATGGAGACTGATGGTGTGACAGGTTCCCATGTAGACTGAGAGTGTGACAAGTTCCCATGGACACTGGGAGTGTGACAGGTTCCATGGAGACTGAGAGTGTGACATGTTTCCAAGGAGACTGAGAGTGCGACAGGTTCCCATGTAGACTGAGAGTGTGACAAGTTCCCATGTAGACTGAGAGTGTGACAAGTTCCCATGGAGTCTGAGCGCTTGACAAGTTCCCATGGAGACTTAGAGTGTGAGAAGTTCTCACGGAGACTGAGAGTGTGACAAGTTCCCATGGAGACTGAGAGTGTCACAAGTTCCCATGGAGCCTGAGAGTGTGACAAGTTCTCATGAAGACTGAGAGTGTGACAAGTTCCCATGGAGACTGAGAGTGTGACAAGTTCGCATGGAGACTGAGAGTGTGACAAATTCTCATGGAGACTGAGAGTGTGACAAGTTTCCACGGAGACTGAGAGTGTGACAAGTTCCCACGGAGACTGAGAATGTGACAAGTTCCCTCGGAGGCTGAGAGTGTGACAAGTTCCCACGGAGACTGAGAGTGTCAGAAGTTGCCATGGAGACTGAGAGTGTGACAAGTTCTCATGTAGACTGAGAGTGTCACAAGTTCCCATATAGACTGAGAGTGTGACAAGTTCCCACGGAGACTGAGAGTGTGACATGTTCCCGTGGAGACTGAGAGTGTGAGAAGCTCCCATGTAGACTGAAAGTGTGACAAGTTCCCAATTAGACTGAGAGTGTGACAAGTTCCCATGGAGACTGAGAGTGTGACAAGTTCCCATGGAGACTGAGAGTGTGACAAGCTTCCATAGAGACCTAGAGTGTGACAAGTTCCCATGGAGACCGAGAGTGTGACAAGTTCCCATGGAGACCGAGAGTGTGACAAGTTCCCATGGAGACTGAGCGTGTGACAAATTCCCATGTAGACTGAGAGTGTGACAAGTTCCCATGTGGACTGAGAATGTGACAAGTTCCCATCGAGACTGAGAGTGCGACAAGTTCCCCATCCATGGAGACTAAGAGTGCGAAAAGTTCCCTGGTAGACTGAGAGTGTGACAAGTTCCCATGGAGACTGATGGTGTGACAGGTTCCCATGTAGTCTGAGAGTGTGACAAGTTCCCATGGAGACTGAGAGTGTGACCGGTTCCCATGTAGACTAAGAGTGTGACCAGTTCCCATGTAGACGGAGAGTGTGACAAGTTCGCATGGAGACTGAGAGGGTGACAATTTCCCATGGAGACTGAGAGTGTGACAAGTTCTCATGCAGACTGAGAGTGTGACAAGTTCCCATGTAGACTGAGAGTGTGACAAGTTCCCATGGAGACAGAGTGTGTGACATGTTCCCATGGAGACTGAGAGTGTGACAAGTTCCCATGGAGACAGAGAGTGTGACAAGTTCCCATGGAGACTGGGAGTGTGACAGGTTCCCATGGAGACTGTGAGTGTGACAAGTTCCCATGGAGACTGGGAGGGTGACAATTTCCCATTCAGACTGAGAGTGTGACAAGTTCTCATGTAGACTGAGAGTGTGACAAGTTCCCATGGAGACTGAGAGTGTGACATGTTCCCATGGAGTCTGAGAGTGTGACAAGTTCCCATGGAGACAGAGAGTGTGAGAAGTTCCCATGTAGACTGAGAGTGTGACAAGTTCCTATGCGGACTGAGAGTGTGACAAGGTCTCATGGAGACTGAGAGTGTCACAATTTCCCATGTAGACTGAGAGTGTGGCAAGTTCCGAAGTAGACTGAGAGTGTGACAAGTTTCCATGGAGACTGAGAGTGTGAGAAGCTCCCATGTAGACTGAAAGTGTGACAAGTTCCCAATTAGACTGAGAGTGTGACAAGTTCCCATGGAGACTGAGAGTGTGACAAGCTTCCATGGAGACCTAGAGTGTGACAAGTTCCCATGGAGACCGAGAGTGTGACAAGTTCCCATGGAGACCGAGAGTGTGACAAGTTCCCATGGAGACTGAGCGTGTGACAAATTCCCATGTAGACTGAGAGTGTGACAAGTTCCCATGTGGACTGAGAATGTGACAAGTTCCCATGGAGACTGAGAGTGCGACAAGTTCCCCATCCATGGAGACTAAGAGTGCGAAAAGTTCCCTTGTAGACTGAGAGTGTGACAAGTTCACATGGAGACTGATGGTGTGACAGGTTCCCATGTAGTCTGAGAGTGTGACAAGTTCCCATGGAGACTGAGAGTGTGACAAGTTCCCATGGAGACTGAGAGGGTGACAGGTTCCCATGTAGACTGAGAGTGTGACAAGTTCCCATGGAGACTGAGAGTGTGACCGGTTCCCATGTAGACTAAGAGTGTCACCAGTTCCCATGTAGACTGAGAGTGTGACAAGTTCGCATGGAGACTGAGAGGGTGACAATTTCCCATGGAGACTGAGAGTGTGACAAGTTCTCATGTAGACTGAGAGTGTGACAAGTTCCCATGTAGACTGAGAGTGTGAGAAGCTCCCATGTAGACTAAAAGTGTGACCAGTTCCCAATCAGACTGAGAGTGTGACAAATTCTCATGGAGACTGAGAGTGTGACAGGTTCCCATGGAGACTGAGAGTGTGACAAGTTTCCACGGAGACTGAGAGTGTGACAAGTTCCCACGGAGACTGAGAGAGTCAGAAGTTGCCATGGAGACTGAGAGTGTGACAAGTTCTCATGTAGACTGAGAGTGTGACAAGTTCCCATATAGACTGAGAGTGTGACAAGTTCCCACGGAGACTGAGAGTGTGACATGTTCCCGTGGAGACTGAGAGTGTGAGAATCTCCCATGTAGACTGAAAGTGTGACAAGTTCCCAATTAGACTGAGAGTGTGACAAGTTCCCATGGAGACTGAGAGTGTGACAAGTTCCCATGGAGACCGAGAGTGTGACAAGTTCCCATGGAGACTGAGCGTGTGACAAATTCCCATGTAGACTGAGAGTGTGACAAGCTCCCATGTAGACTGAGAATGTGACAAGTTCCCATGGAGACTGAGAGTGCGACAAGTTCCCCATCCATGGAGACTAAGAGTGCGACAAGTTCCCTTGTAGACTGAGAATGTGACAAGTTCCCATGGAGACTGAGAGTGTGACAAGTTCCCATGGAGACAGAGTGTGTGACAAGTTCCCATGGAGACCGAGAGTGTGACAAGTTCCCATGGAGACCGAGAGTGTGACAAGTTCCCATGGAGACTGAGCGTGTGACAAATTCCCATGTAGACTGAGAGTGTGACAAGTTCCCATGTGGACTGAGAATGTGACAAGTTCCCATGGAGACTGAGAGTGCGACAAGTTCCCCATCCATGGAGACTAAGAGTGCGAAAAGTTCCCTTGTAGACTGAGAGTGTGACAAGTTCACATGGAGACTGATGGTGTGACAGGTTCCCATGTAGTCTGAGAGTGTGACAAGTTCCCATGGAGACTGAGAGTGTGACAAGTTCCCATGGAGACTGAGAGGGTGACAGGTTCCCATGTAGACTGAGAGTGTGACAAGTTCCCATGGAGACTGAGAGTGTGACCGGTTCCCATGTAGACTAAGAGTGTCACCAGTTCCCATGTAGACTGAGAGTGTGACAAGTTCGCATGGAGACTGAGAGGGTGACAATTTCCCATGGAGACTGAGAGTGTGACAAGTTCTCATGTAGACTGAGAGTGTGACAAGTTCCCATGTAGACTGAGAGTGTGAGAAGCTCCCATGTAGACTAAAAGTGTGACCAGTTCCCAATCAGACTGAGAGTGTGACAAATTCTCATGGAGACTGAGAGTGTGACAGGTTCCCATGGAGACTGAGAGTGTGACAAGTTTCCACGGAGACTGAGAGTGTGACAAGTTCCCACGGAGACTGAGAGAGTCAGAAGTTGCCATGGAGACTGAGAGTGTGACAAGTTCTCATGTAGACTGAGAGTGTGACAAGTTCCCATATAGACTGAGAGTGTGACAAGTTCCCACGGAGACTGAGAGTGTGACATGTTCCCGTGGAGACTGAGAGTGTGAGAATCTCCCATGTAGACTGAAAGTGTGACAAGTTCCCAATTAGACTGAGAGTGTGACAAGTTCCCATGGAGACTGAGAGTGTGACAAGTTCCCATGGAGACCGAGAGTGTGACAAGTTCCCATGGAGACTGAGCGTGTGACAAATTCCCATGTAGACTGAGAGTGTGACAAGCTCCCATGTAGACTGAGAATGTGACAAGTTCCCATGGAGACTGAGAGTGCGACAAGTTCCCCATCCATGGAGACTAAGAGTGCGACAAGTTCCCTTGTAGACTGAGAATGTGACAAGTTCCCATGGAGACTGAGAGTGTGACAAGTTCCCATGGAGACAGAGTGTGTGACATGTTCCCATGGAGACTGAGAGTGTGACAAGTTCCCATGGAGACAGAGAGTGTGACAAGTTCCCATGGAGACTGGGAGTGTGACAGGTTCCCATGGAGACTGTGAGTGTGACAAGTTCCCATGGAGACTGAGAGGGTGACAATTTCCCATGCAGACTGAGAGTGTGACAAGTTCTCATGTAGACTGAGAGTGTGACAAGTTCCCATGGAGACTGAGAGTGTGACATGTTCCCATGGAGTCTGAGAGTGTGACAAGATCCCATGGAGACAGAGAGTGTGAGAAGTTCCCATGTAGACTGAGAGTGTGACAAGTTCCTATGCGGACTGAGAGTGTGACAAGGTCTCATGGAGACTGAGAGTGTCACAATTTCCCATGTAGACTGAGAGTGTGGCAAGTTGCCAAGTAGACTGAGAGTGTGACAAGTTTCCATGGAGACTGAGAGTCTGACAAGTTCCCATGTAGACTGAGAGTGTGACAAGTTCCCATGGAGACTGAGAGTGTGACAAGTTCTCATGTGGACTGAGAGTGTGACATGTTCCCATGGAGTCTTAGAGTGTGAGAAGTTCTCACGGAGACTGAGAGTGTGACAAGTTCCCACGGAGACTGAGAGTGTCACAAGTTCCCATGGAGCCTGAGAGTGTGACAAGTTCTCATGAAGACTGAGAGTGTGACAAGTTCCCATGGAGACTGAGAGTGTGACAAGTTCACATGGAGACTGAGAGTGTGACAAGTTCCCACGGAGACTGAGAGTGTCAGAAGTTGCCATGGAGACTGAGAGTGTGACAAGTTCTCATGTAGACTGAGAGTGTGACAAGTTCCCATATAGACTGAGAGTGTGACAAGTTCCCATGGAGCCTGAGAGTGTGACATGTTCCCATGGAGACTGAGAGTGTGACAAGCTCCCATGGAGAAAGAGATTGTGACAAGTTCCGTTGTAGACTGAGAGTGTGACAAGTTCCCATGCAGACTGAGAGTGTGATAAGGTCTCATGGAGACTGAGAGTGTGACAAGTTCCCATGGAGACTGAGAGTGTGACAAGTTTCCATGGAGACCTAGAGTGTGACAAGTTCCCTTGGAGCCCGAGAGCGTGACAAGTTCCCATGGAGACCGAGAGTGTGATAAGTTCCCATGGAGACTGAGCGTGTGACAAATTCCTATGTAGACTGAGAGTGTGACAAGTTCCCATGTAGACTGAGAGTCTGACAAGTTCCCATGGAGACTGAGAGTACGACAAGTTCCCCATGCATGGAGACTAAGAGTGCGACAAGTTCCCTTGTAGACTGAGAGTGTGACAAGTTCCCATGGAGACTGATGGTGTGACAGGTTCCCATGTAGACTGAGAGTGTGACAAGTTCCCATGGAGACTGGGAGTGTGACAGGTTCCCATGTAGACTGAGAGTGTGACAAGTTCCCATGTAGACTGAGAGTGTGACAAGTTCCCATGGAGTCTGAGCGCTTGACAAGTTCCCATGGAGACTTAGAGTCTGAGAAGTTCTCACGGAGACTGAGAGTGTGAGAAGTTCTCATGTGCACTGAGAGTCTGACAAGTTCTCATGGAGACTGAGAGTGTGACAACCTTCCATGGAGACCTAGAGTGTGAAAAGTTCCCATGGAGACCGAGAGTGTGACAAGTTCCCATGGAGACCAAGAGTGTGACAAGTTCCCATGGAGACTGAGCGTGTGACAAATTCCCATGTAGACTGAGAGTGTGACAAGTTCCCATGTAGACTGAGAATGTGACAAGTTCCCATGGAGACTGAGAGTGTGACAAGTTCCCATGGAGACTGATGGTGTGACATGTTCCCATGTAGACTGAGAGTGTGACAAGTTCCCATGGAGACTGGGAGTGTGACAGGTTCCCATGTAGACGAAGAGTGTGACAAGTTCCCATGTAGACTGAGAGTGTGACAAGTTCCCATGGAGTCTGAGCGCTTGACAAGTTCCCATGGAGACTTAGAGTGTGAGAAGTTCTCACGGAGACTGAGAGTGTGACAAGTTCCCACGGAGCCTGAGAGTGTGACAAGTTCTCATGAAGACTGAGAGTGTAAGAAGTTCCCATGGAGACTGAGAGTGTGACAAGTTCGCATGGAGACTGAGAGTGTGACAAATTCTCATGGAGACTGAGAGTGTGACAGGTTCCCATGGAGACTGAGAGTGTAACAAGTTTCCACGGAGACTGAGAGTGTGACAAGTTCCCACGGAGACTGAGAATGTGACAAGTTCCCTCGGAGACTGAGAGTGTGACAAGTTCCCAAGGAGACTCAGAGTGTCAGAAGTTGCCATGGAGACTAAGAGTGTGAGAAGCTCCCATGTAGACTGAAAGTGTGACAAGTTCCCAATTAGACTGAGAGTGTGACAAGTTCCCATGGAGACTGAGAGTGTGACAAGTTCCCATGGAGACTGAGAGTGTGACAAGCTTCCATGGAGACCTAGAGTGTGACAAGTTCCCATGGAGACCGAGAGTGTGACAAGTTCCCATGGAGACCGAGAGTGTGACAAGTTCCCATGGAGACTGAGCGTGTGACAAATTCCCATGTAGACTGAGAGTGTGACAAGTTCCCATGTAGACTGAGAATGTGACAAGTTCAAATGGAGACTGAGAGTGCGACAAGTTCCCCATCCATGGAGAGTAAGACTGTGACAAGTTCCCATGGAGACTGAGCGTGTGACAAATTCCCATGTAGAATGAGAGTTTGACAAGTTCCCATTTAGACTGAGAATGTGACAAGTTCCCATGGAGTCTGAGAGTGTGACAAGTTCCCATGGAGACAGAGAGTGTGAGAAGTTCCCATGCAGACTGAGAGTGTGACAAGTTCCTATGGGGACTGAGAGGGTGACAAGGTCTCATGGAGACTGAGAGTGTGACAAGTTCCCATGGAGACTGAGAGTGTGACAAGTTCCCATGGAGACTGAGAGGGTGACAATTTCCCATGCAGACTGAGAGTGTGACAAGTTCTCATGTAGACTGAGAGTGTGACAAGTTCCCATGTAGACTGAGAGTGTGACAAGTTCCCATGGAGACTGAGAGTGTGACATGTTCCCATGGAGTCTGAGAGTGTGACAAGTTCCCATGGAGACAGAGAGTGTGAGAAGTTCCCATGCAGACTGAGAGTGTGACAAGTTCCTATGGGGACTGAGAGGGTGACAAGGTCTCATGGAGACTGAGAGTGTCACAATTTCCCATGCAGACTGAGAGTGTGGCAAGTTCCCAAGTAGACTGAGAGTGTGACAAGTTTCCATGGAGACTGAGAGTGTGACAAGTTCCCATGTAGACTGAGAGTGTGACAAGTTCCCATGGAGACTGAGAGTGTGACAAGTTCTCATGTGGACTGAGAGTGTGACATGTTCCCATGGAGTCTGAGAGTGTGACAAGTTCCCATGGAGACTGAGAGTGTGACAGGTTTCCATGGAGACTGAGAGTGTGACAAGTTTCCATGGAGACTGAGAGAGTGTCAGGTTCCCATGTAGGCTGAGAGTGTGACAAATTCCCATGTAGACTGAGAGTGTGACAAGTTGCCATGCAGTCTGAGCGCCTGACAAGTTCCCACGGAGACTTAGAGTGTGAGAAGTTCTCACGGAGACTGAGAGTGTGACAAGTTCCCACGGAGACTGAGAGTGTCACAAGTTCCCATGGAGCCTGAGAGTGTGACAAGTTCTCATGAAGACTGAGAGTGTGACAAGTTCCCATGGAGACTGAGAGTGTGACAAGTTCGCATGGAGACTGAGAGTGTGACAAATTCTCATGGAGACTGAGAGTGTGACAGGTTCCCATGGAGACTGAGAGTGTGACAACTTTCCACGGAGACTGAGAGTGTGACAAGTTCCCACGGAGACTGAGAATGTGAGAAGTTCCCTCGGAGACTGAGAGTGTGACAGTTCCCACGGAGACTGAGAGTGTCAGAAGTTGCCATGGAGACTGAGAGTGTGACAAGTTCTCATGTTGACTGAGAGTGTGACAAGTTCCCATATAGACTGAGAGTGTGACAAGTTCCCATGGAGACTGAGAGTGTGACATGTTCCCATGGAGACTGAGAGTGTGACAAGCTCCCATGGAGAAAGAGATTGTGACAAGTTCCCTTGTAGACTGAGAGTGTGACAAGTTCCCATGCAGACTGAGAGTGTGATAAGGTCTCATGGAGACTGAGAGTGTGACAAGTTCCCATGGAGACTGAGAGTGTGACAAGTTTCTATGGAGACCTAGAGTGTGACAAGTTCCCTTGGAGCCCGAGAGCGTGACAAGTTCCCATGGAGACCGAGAGTGTGACAAGTTCCCATGGAGACTGAGCGTGTGACAAATTCCCATGTAGACTGAGAGTGTGACAAGTTCCCATGTAGACTGAGAGTCTGACAAGTTCCCATGAACACTGAGAGTGCGACAAGTTCCCCATGCATGGAGACTAAGAGTGCGACAAGTTCCCTTGTAGACTGAGAGTGTGACAAGTTCCCATGGAGACTGATGGTGTGACAGGTTCCCATGTAGACTGAGAGTCCGACAAGTTCCCATGGAGACTGGGAGTGTGACAGGTTCCCATGGAGACTGAGAGTGTGACAACTTCCCATGGAGACAGAGAGTGTGAGAAGTTCCCATGTAGACTGAGAGTGTGAGAAGATCCCATGGAGACTGAGAGTGTGGCAAGGTCTCATGGAGACTGAGTGTGTCACAATTTCCCATGGAGACTGAGAGTGTGACAAGTTCCCATGGAGACTGAGAGTGTGAAAAGTTCTCATGTGGACTGAGAGTGTGACAAGTTCTCATGGAGACTGAGAGTGTGACAAATTCCCATGTAGACCGAGAGTGTGACAAGTTCCCACGGAGACTGAGAGTGTGACAAGTTCCCAAGGAGACTGAGAGTGTGACAAGTTCCCATGGAGACTGAGAGTGTGACAAGTTCCCATGGAGACTCAGAGTGTGACAAGTTTCCATGGAGACTTAGAGTGTGACAAGTTCCCATGGAGACCGAGAGTGTGACAAGTTCCCATGGAGACCGAGAGTGTGACAAGTTCCCATGGAGACTGAGCGTGTGACAAATTCCCATGTAGACTGAGAGTGTGACAAGTTCCCATGTAGACTGAGAGTGTGACAAGTTCCCATGGAGACTGAGAGTGCGACAAGTTACCCATCCATGGAGACTAAGAGTGCGACAAGTTCCCTTGTAGACTGAGAGTGTGACAAGTTCCCATGGAGACTGATGGTGTGACAGGTTCCCATGTAGACTGAGAGTGTGACAAGTTCCCATGGAGACTGAGAGTGTGACAGGTTCCCATGGAGACTGAGAGTGTGACAAGTTTCCATGGAGACTGAGAGTGTGACAGGTTCCCATGTAGACTGAGAGTGTGACAAGTTCCCATGTAGACTGAGAGTGTGACAAGTTCCCATGGAGACTTAGAGCGTGACAGGTTCCCATGTAGACTGAGAGTGTGACAAGTTCCAATGGAGACTGAGAGTGTGACAGTTTCCAATGTAGACTAAGAGTGTGACCAGTTCCCATGTAGACAGAGAGTGTGACAAGTTCCCAGGGAGACTGAGAGGGTGACAATTTCCCATGCAGGCTGAGAATGTGACAAGTTCTCATGTAGACTGAGAGTGTGACAAGTTCCCATGTAGACTGAGAGTGTGACAAGTTCCCATGGAGACTGAGAGTGTGACATGTTCCCATGGAGTCTGAGAGTGTGACAGGTTCCCATGGAGACAGAGAGTGTAAGAAGTTCCCATGTAGACTGAGAGTGTGACAAGTTCCTATGGGGAGTGAGAGTGTGACAAGGTCTCATGGAGACTGAGAGTGTCACAATTTCCCATGTAGACTGAGAGTGTGGCAAGTTCCCAAGTAGATTGAGAGTGTGACAAGTTTCAATGGAGACTGAGAGTGTGACAAGTTCCCATGTAGACTGAGAGTGTGACAAGTTCCCATGGAGACTGAGAGTGTGACAAGTTCCCATGTGGACTGAGAGTGTAACATGTTCCCATGGAGACTGAGAGTGTGACAAGCTCCCATGGAGAAAGAGATTGTGACAAGTTCCCTTGTAGACTGAGAGTGTGACAAGTTCCCATGCAGACTGAGAGTGTGATAAGGTCTCATGGAGACTGAGAGTGTGACAAGATCCCATGGAGACTGAGAGTGTGACAAGTTTCCATGGAGACCTAGAGTGTGACAAGTTCCCTTGGAGCCCGAGAGCTTGACAAGTTCCCATGGAGACCGAGAGTGTGACAAGTTCCCATGGAGACTGAGCGTGTGACAAATTCCCATGTAGACTGAGAGTGTGACAAGTTCCCATGTAGACTGAGAGTCTGACAAGTTCCCATGGAGACTGAGAGTGCGACAAGTTCCCCATGCATGGAGACTAAGAGTGCGACAAGTTCCCTTGTAGACTGAGAGTGTGACAAGTTCCCATGGAGACTCATGGTGTGACAGGTTCCCATGTAGACTGAGAGTGTGACAAGTTCCCATGGAGACTGGAAGTGTGACAGGTTCCCATGGAGACTGAGAGTGTGACAAGTTTCCATGGAGACTGAGAGTGTGACAGGTTCCCATGTAGACTGAGAGTGTGACAAGTTCCCATGTAGACTGAAAGTGTGACAAGTTCCCAATTAGACTGAGAGTGTGACAAGTTCCCATGGAGTCTGAGCGCTTGACAAGTTCCCATGGAGACTTAGAGTGTGAGAAGTTCTCACGGAGACTGAGAGTGTGAGAAGTTCTCATGTGGACTGAGAGTCTGACAAGTTCTCATGGAGACTGAGAGTGTGACAAATTCCCATGTAGACCGAGAGTGTGAGAAGTTCCCACGGAGACTGAGAGTGTGACATGTTCCCGTGGAGACTGAGAGTGTGAGAAGCTCCCATGTAGACTGAAAGTGTGACAAGTTCCCAATTAGACTGAGAGTGTGACAAGTTCCCAGGGAGACCAAGAGTGTGAAAAGTTCCCACGGAGACTGAGAGTGTCACAAGTTCCCATGGAGACCAAGAGTGTGACAAGTTCCCATGTAGACTGAGAATGTGACAAGTTCCCATGGAGACTGAGAGTGCGACAAGTTCCCCATCCATGGAGACTAAGAGTGCGACAAGTTCCCTTGTAGACTGAGAGTGTGACAAGTTCCCATGGAGACTGATGGTGTGACAGGTTCCCATGTAGTCTGAGAGTGTGACAAGTTCCCATGGAGACTGAGAGTGTGACAAGTTCCCATGGAGACTGAGAGTGTGACAGGTTCCCATGTAGACTGAGAGTGTGACAAGTTCCCATGGAGACTGAGAGGGTGACAATTTCCCATGGAGCCTGAGAGTGTGAAAAGTTCTCATGTAGACTGAGAGTGTGACAAGTTCCCATGTAGACTGAGAGTGTGACAAGGTCTCATGGAGACTGAGTGTGTCACAATTTCCCATGTAGACTGAGAGTGTGACAAGTTCCCATGGAGACTGAGAGTCTGAAAAGTTCTCATGTGGACTGAGAGTGTGACAAGTTCCCATGTAGACCGAGAGTGTGACAAGTTCCCACGGAGACTGACAGTGTGACAAGTTCCCATGGAGACTGAGGGTGTGACAAGTTCCCGTGGAGACTGAGAGTGAGACATGTTCCCGTGGAGACTGAGAGTGTGAGAAGCTCCCATGTAGACTGAAAGTGTGACAAGTTCCCAAGTAGACTGAGAGTGTGACAAGTTCCCATGGAGACTGAGAGTGTGACAAGTTCCCATGGAGACTGAGAGTGTGACAAGTTTCCATGGAGACCTAGAGTGTGACAAGTTCCCATGGAGACCGAGAGTGTGACAAGTTCCCAGGGAGACCGAGAGTGTGACAAGTTCCCATGGAGACTGAGCGTGTGACAAATTCCCATGTAGACTGAGAGTGTGACAAGTTCCCATGGAGACTGAGAGTGCGACAAGTTACCCATCCATGGAGACTAAGAGTGCGACAAGTTCCCTTGTAGACTGAGAGTGTGACAAGTTCCCATGGAGACTGATGGTGTGACAGGTTCCCATGTAGACTGAGAGTGTGGCAAGTTCCCATGGAGACTGAGAGTGTGACAGGTTCCCATGGAGACTGAGAGTGTGACAAGCTTCCATGGAGACCTAGAGTGTGAAAAGTTCCCATGGAGACCGAGAGTGTGACAATTTCCCATCGAGACCAAGAGTGTGACAAGTTCCCATGGAGACTGAGCGTGTGACAAATTCCCATGTAGACTGAGAGTGTGACAAGTTCCCATGTAGACTGAGAATGTGACAAGTTCCCATGGAGACTGAGAGTGTGACAAGTTCCCATGGAGACTGATGGTGTGACAGGTTCCCATGTAGACTGAGAGTGTGACAAGTTCCCATGGAGACTGCGAGTGTGACAGGTTCCCATGGAGACTGAGAGTGTGACAAGTTTCCATGGAGACTGAGAGTGTGACAGGTTCCCATGTAGACGAAGAGTGTGACAAGTTCCCATGTAGACTGAGAGTGTGACAAGTTCCCATGGAGTCTGAGCGCTTGACAAGTTCCCATGGAGACTTAGAGTGTGAGAAGTTCTCACGGAGACTGAGAGTGTGACAAGTTCCCATGTAGACCGAGAGTGTGACAAGTTCCCACGGAGACTGAGAGTGCGACAAGTTCCCAAGGAGACTGAGAGTGTGACAAGTTCCCATGGAGACTGAGAGTGTGACAAGTTCCCATGGAGACTCAGAGTGTGACAAGTTTCCATGGAGACCTAGAGTGTGACAAGTTCCCATGGAGACCGAGATTGTGACAAGTTCCCATGGAGACCGAGAGTGTGACAAGTTCCCATGGAGACTGAGCGTGTGACAAATTCCCATGTAGACTGAGAGTGTGACAAGTTCCCATGTAGACTGAGAGTGTGACAAGTTCCCATGGAGACTGTGAGTGCGACAAGTTACCCATCCATGGAGACTAAGAGTGCGACAAGTTCCCTTGTAGACTGAGAGTGTGACAAGTTCCCATGGAGACTGATGGTGTGACAGGTTCCCATGTAGACTGAGAGTGTGACAAGTTCCCATGGAGACTGAGAGTGTGACAGGTTCCCATGGAGACTGAGAGTGTGACAAGTTTCCATGGAGACTGAGAGTGTGACAGGTTCCCATGTAGACTGAGAGTGTGACAAGTTCCCATGGAGACTGAGAGTGTGACAAGTTCCCATGTGGACTGAGAGTGTAACATGTTCCCATGGAGACTGAGAGTGTGACAAGCTCCCATGGAGAAAGAGATTGTGACAAGTTCCCTTGTAGACTGAGAGTGTGACAAGTTCCCATGCAGACTGAGAGTGTGATAAGGTCTCATGGAGACTGAGAGTGTGACAAGATCCCATGGAGACTGAGAGTGTGACAAGTTTCCATGGAGACCTAGAGTGTGACAAGTTCCCTTGGAGCCCGAGAGCTTGACAAGTTCCCATGGAGACCGAGAGTGTGACAAGTTCCCATGGAGACTGAGCGTGTGACAAATTCCCATGTAGACTGAGAGTGTGACAAGTTCCCATGTAGACTGAGAGTCTGACAAGTTCCCATGGAGACTGAGAGTGCGACAAGTTCCCCATGCATGGAGACTAAGAGTGCGACAAGTTCCCTTGTAGACTGAGAGTGTGACAAGTTCCCATGGAGACTGATGGTGTGACAGGTTCCCATGTAGACTGAGAGTGTGACAAGTTCCCATGGAGACTGGAAGTGTGACAGGTTCCCATGGAGACTGAGAGTGTGACAAGTTTCCATGGAGACTGAGAGTGTGACAGGTTCCCATGTAGACTGAGAGTGTGACAAGTTCCCATGTAGACTGAAAGTGTGACAAGTTCCCAATTAGACTGAGAGTGTGACAAGTTCCCATGGAGTCTGAGCGCTTGACAAGTTCCCATGGAGACTTAGAGTGTGAGAAGTTCTCACGGAGACTGAGAGTGTGAGAAGTTCTCATGTGGACTGAGAGTCTGACAAGTTCTCATGGAGACTGAGAGTGTGACAAATTCCCATGTAGACCGAGAGTGTGAGAAGTTCCCACGGAGACTGAGAGTGTGACATGTTCCCGTGGAGACTGAGAGTGTGAGAAGCTCCCATGTAGACTGAAAGTGTGACAAGTTCCCAATTAGACTGAGAGTGTGACAAGTTCCCAGGGAGACCAAGAGTGTGAAAAGTTCCCACGGAGACTGAGAGTGTCACAAGTTCCCATGGAGACCAAGAGTGTGACAAGTTCCCATGTAGACTGAGAATGTGACAAGTTCCCATGGAGACTGAGAGTGCGACAAGTTCCCCATCCATGGAGACTAAGAGTGCGACAAGTTCCCTTGTAGACTGAGAGTGTGACAAGTTCCCATGGAGACTGATGGTGTGACAGGTTCCCATGTAGTCTGAGAGTGTGACAAGTTCCCATGGAGACTGAGAGTGTGACAAGTTCCCATGGAGACTGAGAGTGTGACAGGTTCCCATGTAGACTGAGAGTGTGACAAGTTCCCATGGAGACTGAGAGGGTGACAATTTCCCATGGAGCCTGAGAGTGTGAAAAGTTCTCATGTAGACTGAGAGTGTGACAAGTTCCCATGTAGACTGAGAGTGTGACAAGGTCTCATGGAGACTGAGTGTGTCACAATTTCCCATGTAGACTGAGAGTGTGACAAGTTCCCATGGAGACTGAGAGTCTGAAAAGTTCTCATGTGGACTGAGAGTGTGACAAGTTCCCATGTAGACCGAGAGTGTGACAAGTTCCCACGGAGACTGACAGTGTGACAAGTTCCCATGGAGACTGAGGGTGTGACAAGTTCCCGTGGAGACTGAGAGTGAGACATGTTCCCGTGGAGACTGAGAGTGTGAGAAGCTCCCATGTAGACTGAAAGTGTGACAAGTTCCCAAGTAGACTGAGAGTGTGACAAGTTCCCATGGAGACTGAGAGTGTGACAAGTTCCCATGGAGACTGAGAGTGTGACATGTTTCCATGGAGACCTAGAGTGTGACAAGTTCCCATGGAGACCGAGAGTGTGACAAGTTCCCAGGGAGACCGAGAGTGTGACAAGTTCCCATGGAGACTGAGCGTGTGACAAATTCCCATGTAGACTGAGAGTCTGACAAGTTCCCATGGAGACTGAGAGTGCGACAAGTTACCCATCCATGGAGACTAAGAGTGCGACAAGTTCCCTTGTAGACTGAGAGTGTGACAAGTTCCCATGGAGACTGATGGTGTGACAGGTTCCCATGTAGACTGAGAGTGTGACAAGTTCCCATGGAGACTGAGAGTGTGACAGGTTCCCATGGAGACTGAGAGTGTGACAAGCTTCCATGGAGACCTAGAGTGTGAAAAGTTCCCATGGAGACCGAGAGTGTGACAATTTCCCATCGAGACCAAGAGTGTGACAAGTTCCCATGGAGACTGAGCGTGTGACAAATTCCCATGTAGACTGAGAGTGTGACAAGTTCCCATGTAGACTGAGAATGTGACAAGTTCCCATGGAGACTGAGAGTGTGACAAGTTCCCATGGAGACTGATGGTGTGACAGGTTCCCATGTAGACTGAGAGTGTGACAAGTTCCCATGGAGACTGCGAGTGTGACAGGTTCCCATGTAGACGAAGAGTGTGACAAGTTCCCATGTAGACTGAGAGTGTGACAAGTTCCCATGGAGTCTGAGCGCTTGACAAGTTCCCATGGAGACTTAGAGTGTGAGAAGTTCTCACGGAGACTGAGAGTGTGACAAGTTCCCATGTAGACCGAGAGTGTGACAAGTTCCCACGGAGACTGAGAGTGTGACAAGTTCCCAAGGAGACTGAGAGTGTGACAAGTTCCCATGGAGACTGAGAGTGTGACAAGTTCCCATGGAGACTCAGAGTGTGACAAGTTTCCATGGAGACCTAGAGTGTGACAAGTTCCCATGGAGACCGAGAGTGTGACAAGTTCCCATGGAGACCGAGAGTGTGACAAGTTCCCATGGAGACTGAGCGTGTGACAAATTCCCATGTAGACTGAGAGTGTGACAAGTTCCCATGTAGACTGAGAGTGTGACAAGTTCCCATGGAGACTGAGAGTGCGACAAGTTACCCATCCATGGAGACTAAGAGTGCGACAAGTTCCCTTGTAGACTGAGAGTGTGACAAGTTCCCATGGAGACTGATGGTGTGACAGGTTCCCATGTAGACTGAGAGTGTGACAAGTTCCCATGGAGACTGAGAGTGTGACAGGTTCCCATGGAGACTGAGAGTGTGACAAGTTTCCATGGAGACTGAGAGTGTGACAGGTTCCCATGTAGACTGAGAGTGTGACAAGTTCCCATGTAGACTGAGAGTGTGACAAGTTCCCATGGAGACTTAGAGCGTGACAGGTTCCCATGTAGACTGAGAGTGTGACAAGTTCCCATGGAGACTGAGAGTGTGACAGTTTCCAATGTAGACTAAGAGTGTGACCAGTTCCCATGTAGACAGAGAGTGTGACAAGTTCCCATGGAGACTGAGAGGGTGACAATTTCCCATGCAAGCTGAGAATGTGACAAGTTCTCATGTAGACTGAGAGTGTGACAAGTTCCCATGTAGACTGAGAGTGTGACAAGTTCCCATGGAGACTGAGAGTGTGACATGTTCCCATGGAGTCTGAGAGTGTGACAAGTTCCCATGGAGACAGAGAGTTTAAGAAGTTCCCATGTAGACTGAGAGTGTGACAAGTTCCTATGGGGACTGAGAGTGTGACAAGGTCTCATGGAGACTGAGAGTGTCACAATTTCCCATGTAGACTGAGAGTGTGGCAAGTTCCCAAGTAGATTGAGAGTGTGACAAGTTTCAATGGAGACTGAGAGTGTGACAAGTTCCCATGTAGACTGAGAGTGTGACAAGTTCCCATGGAGACTGAGAGTGTGACAAGTTCCCATGTGGACTGAGAGTGTAACATGTTCCCATGGAGACTGAGAGTGTGACAAGCTCCCATGGAGAAAGAGATTGTGACAAGTTCCCTTGTAGACTGAGAGTGTGACAAGTTCCCATGCAGACTGAGAGTGTGATAAGGTCTCATGGAGACTGAGAGTGTGACAAGTTCCCATGGAGACTGAGAGTGTGACAAGTTTCCATGGAGAACTAGAGTGTGACAAGTTCCCTTGGAGCCCGAGAGCGTGACAAGTTCCCATGGAGACCGAGAGTGTGACAAGTTCCCATGGAGACTGAGCGTGTGACAAATTCCCATGTAGACTGAGAGTGTGACAAGTTCCCATGTAGACTGAGAGTCTGACAAGTTCCCATGGAGACTGAGAGTGCGACAAGTTCCCCATGCATGGAGACTAAGAGTGCGACAAGTTCCCTTGTAGACTGAGAGTGTGACAAGTTCCCATGGAGACTGATGGTGTGACAGGTTCCCATGTAGACTGAGAGTGTGACAAGTTCCCATGGAGACTGGAAGTGTGACAGGTTCCCATGGAGACTGAGAGTGTGACAAGTTTCCATGGAGACTGAGAGTGTGACAGGCTCCCATGTAGACTGAGAGTGTGACAAGTTCCCATGTAGACTGAAAGTGTGACAAGTTCCCAATTAGACTGAGAGTGTGACAAGTTCCCATGGAGTCTGAGCGCTTGACAAGTTCCCATGGAGACTGAGAGTGTGAGAAGTTCTCATGTGGACTGAGAGTCTGACAAGTTCTCATGGAGACTGAGAGTGTGACAAATTCCCATGTAGACCGAGAGTGTGAGAAGTTCCCACGGAGACTGAGAGTGTGACATGTTCCCGTGGAGACTGAGAGTGTGAGAAGCTCCCATGTAGACTGAAAGTGTGACAAGTTCCCAATTAGACTGAGAGTGTGACAAGTTCCCATGGAGACCAAGAGTGTGAAAAGTTCCCACGGAGACTGAGAGTGTCACAAGTTCCCATGGAGACCAAGAGTGTGACAAGTTCCCATGTAGACTGAGAATGTGACAAGTTCCCATGGAGACTGAGAGTGCGACAAGTTCCCCATCCATGGAGACTAAGAGTGCGACAAGTTCCCTTGTAGACTGAGAGTGTGACAAGTTCCCATGGAGACTGATGGTGTGACAGGTTCCCATGTAGACTGAGAGTGTGACAAGTTCCCATGGAGACTGAGAGTGTGACAGGTTCCCATGGAGACTGAGAGTGTGACAAGCTTCCATGGAGACCTAGAGTGTGAAAGGTTCCCATGGAGACCGAGAGTGTGACAAGTTCCCATCGAGACCAAGAGTGTGACAAGTTCCCATCGAGACTGAGCGTGTGACAAATTCCCATGTAGACTGAGAGTGTGACAAGTTCCCATGTAGACTGAGAATGTGACAAGTTCCCATGGAGACTGAGAGTGTGACAAGTTCCCATGGAGACTGATGGTGTGACAGGTTCCCATGTAGACTGAGAGTGTGACAAGTTCCCATGGAGACTGCGAGTGTGACAGGTTCCCATGGAGACTGAGAGTGTGACAAGTTTCCATGGAGACTGAGAGTGTGACAGGTTCCCATGTAGACGAAGAGTGTGACAAGTTCCCATGTAGACTGAGAGTGTGACAAGTTCCCATGGAGTCTGAGCGCTTGACAAGTTCCCATGGAGACTTAGAGTGTGAGAAGTTCTCACGGAGACTGAGAGTGTGACAAGTTCCCATGTAGACCGAGAGTGTGACAAGTTCCCACGGAGACTGAGAGTGTGACAAGTTCCCAAGGAGACTGAGAGTGTGACAAGTTCCCATGGAGACTGAGAGTGTGACAAGTTCCCATGGAGACTCAGAGTGTGACAAGTTTCCATGGAGACCTAGAGTGTGACAAGTTCCCATGGAGACCGAGAGTGTGACAAGTTCCCATGGAGACCGAGAGTGTGACAAGTTCCCATGGAGACTGAGCGTGTGACAAATTCCCATGTAGACTGAGAGTGTGAGAAGTTCCCATGTAGACTGAGAGTGTGACAAGTTCCCATGGAGACTGAGAGTGCGACAAGTTACCCATCCATGGAGACTAAGAGTGCGACAAGTTCCCTTGTAGACTGAGAGTGTGACAAGTTCCCATGGAGACTGATGGTGTGACAGGTTCCCATGTAGACTGAGAGTGTGACAAGTTCCCATGGAGACTGAGAGTGTGACAGGTTCCCATGGAGACTGAGAGTGTGACAAGTTTCCATGGAGACTGAGAGTGTGACAGGTTCCCATGTAGACTGAGAGTGTGACAAGTTCCCATGTAGACTGAGAGTGTGACAAGTTCCCATGGAGACTTAGAGCGTGACAGGTTCCCATGTAGACTGAGAGTGTGACAAGTTCCGATGGAGACTGAGAGTGTGACAGTTTCCAATGTAGACTAAGAGTGTGACCAGTTCCCATGTAGACAGAGAGTGTGACAAGTTCCCATGGAGACTGAGAGGGTGACAATTTCCCATGCAGGCTGAGAATGTGACAAGTTCTCATGTAGACTGAGAGGGTGACAAGTTCCCATGTAGACTGAGAGTGTGACAAGTTCCCATGGAGACTGAGAGTGTGACATGTTCCCATGGAGTCTGAGAGTGTGACAAGTTCCCATGGAGACAGAGAGTTTAAGAAGTTCCCATGTAGACTGAGAGTGTGACAAGTTCCTATGGGGACTGAGAGTGTGACAAGGTCTCATGGAGACTGAGAGTGTCACAATTTCCCATGTAGACTGAGAGTGTGGCAAGTTCCCAAGTAGATTGAGAGTGTGACAAGTTTCAATGGAGACTGAGAGTGTGACAAGTTCCCATGTAGACTGAGAGTGTGACAAGTTCCCATGGAGACTGAGAGTGTGACAAGTTCCCATGTGGACTGAGAGTGTAACATGTTCCCATGGAGACTGAGAGTGTGACAAGCTCCATTGGAGAAAGAGATTGTGACAAGTTCCCTTGTAGACTGAGAGTGTGACAAGTTCCCATGCAGACTGAGAGTGTGATAAGGTCTCATGGAGACTGAGAGTGTGACAAGTTCCCATGGAGACTGAGAGTGTGACAAGTTTCCATGGAGACCTAGAGTGTGACAAGTTCCCTTGGAGCCCGAGAGCGTGACAAGTTCCCATGGAGACCGAGAGTGTGACAAGTTCCCATGGAGACTGAGCGTGTGACAAATTCCCATGTAGACTGAGAGTGTGACAAGTTCCCATGTAGACTGAGAGTCTGACAAGT
The DNA here is from genome assembly GCF_030028105.1 of Mobula birostris. NCBI lineage: Eukaryota > Metazoa > Chordata > Chondrichthyes > Myliobatiformes > Myliobatidae > Mobula > Mobula birostris. Next base: position 68,594 of record NW_027274755.1, read on the forward strand.
TCCCATGGAGACTGAGAGTGCGACAAGTTCCCCATGCATGGAGACTAAGAGTGCGACAAGTTCCCTTGTAGACTGAGAGTGTGACAAGTTCCCATGGAGACTGATGGTGTGACAGGTTCCCATGTAGACTGAGAGTGTGACAAGTTCCCATGGAGACTGGAAGTGTGACAGGTTCCCATGGAGACTGAGAGTGTGACAAGTTTCCATGGAGACTGAGAGTGTGACAGGTTCCCATGTAGACTGAGAGTGTGACAAGTTCCCATGTAGACTGAAAGTGTGACAAGTTCCCAATTAGACTGAGAGTGTGACAAGTTCCCATGGAGTCTGAGCGCTTGACAAGTTCCCATGGAGACTTAGAGTGTGAGAAGTTCTCACGGAGACTGAGAGTGTGAGAAGTTCTCATGTGGACTGAGAGTCTGACAAGTTCTCATGGAGACTGAGAGTGTGACAAATTCCCATGTAGACCGAGAGTGTGAGAAGTTCCCACGGAGACTGAGAGTGTGACATGTTCCCGTGGAGACTGAGAGTGTGAGAAGCTCCCATGTAGACTGAAAGTGTGACAAGTTCCCAATTAGACTGAGAGTGTGACAAGTTCCCATGGAGACCAAGAGTGTGAAAAGTCCCACGGAGCCTGAGAGTGTCACAAGTTCCCATGGAGACCAAGAGTGTGACAAGTTCCCATGTAGACTGAGAATGTGACAAGTTCCCATGGAGACTGAGAGTGCGACAAGTTCCCCATCCATGGAGACTAAGAGTGCGACAAATTCCCTTGTAGACTGAGAGTGTGACAAGTTCCCATGGAGACTGATGGTGTGACAGGTTCCCATGTAGTCTGAGAGTGTGACAAGTTCCCATGGAGACTGAGAGTGTGACAAGTTCCCATGGAGACTGAGAGTGTGACAGGTTCCCATGTAGACTGAGAGTGTGACAAGTTCCCATGGAGACTGAGAGGGTGACAATTTCCCAAGGAGCCTGAGAGTGTGAAAAGTTCTCAGGTAGACTGAGAGTGTGACAAGTTCCCATGTAGACTGAGAGTGTGACAAGTTCCCATGGAGACTGAGAGTGTGACAAGGTCTCATGGAGAGTGAGTGTGTCACAATTTCCCATGTAGACTGAGAGTGTGACAAGTTCCCATGGAGACTGAGAGTCTGAAAAGTTCTCATGTGGACTGAGAGTGTGACAAGTTCCCATGTAGACCGAGAGTGTGACAAGTTCCCACGGAGACTGACAGTGTGACAAGTTCCCATGGAGACTGAGGGTGTGACAAGTTCCCGTGGAGACTGAGAGTGAGACATGTTCCCGTGGAGACTGAGAGTGTGAGAAGCTCCCATGTAGACTGAAAGTGTGACAAGTTCCCAAGTAGACTGAGAGTGTGACAAGTTCCCATGGAGACTGAGAGTGTGACAAGTTCCCATGGAGACTGAGAGTGTGACAAGTTTCCATGGAGACCTAGAGTGTGACAAGTTCCCATGGAGACCGAGAGTGTGACAAGTTCCCATGGAGACCGAGAGTGTGACAAGTTCCCATGGAGACTGAGCGTGTGACAAATTCCCATGTAGACTGAGAGTGTGACAAGTTCCCATGTAGACTGAGAGTGTGACAAGTTCCCATGGAGACTGAGAGTGCGACAAGTTACCCATCCATGGAGACTAAGAGTGCGACAAGTTCCCTTGTAGACTGAGAGTGTGACAAGTTCCCATGGAGACTGAGTGTGTGACAGGTTCCCATGGAGACTGAGAGTGTGACAAGCTTCCATGGAGACCTAGAGTGTGAAAAGTTCCCATGGAGACCGAGAGTGTGACAAGTTCCCATCGAGACCAAGAGTGTGACAAGTTCCCATGGAGACTGAGCGTGTGACAAATTCCCATGTAGACTGAGAGTGTGACAAGTTCCCATGTAGACTGAGAATGTGACAAGTTCCCATGGAGACTGAGAGTGTGACAAGTTCCCATGGAGACTGATGGTGTGACAGGTTCCCATGTAGACTGAGAGTGTGACAAGTTCCCATGGAGACTGGGAGTGTGACAGGTTCCCATGGAGACTGAGAGTGTGACAAGTTTCCATGGAGACTGAGAGTGTGACAGGTTCCCATGTAGACGAAGAGTGTGACAAGTTCCCATGTAGACTGAGAGTGTGACAAGTTCCCATGGAGTCTGAGCGCTTGACAAGTTCCCTTGGAGACTTAGAGTGTGAGAAGTTCTCACGGAGACTGAGAGTGTGACAAGTTCCCACGGAGCCTGAGAGTGTGACAAGTTCTCATGAAGACTGAGAGTGTAAGAAGTTCCCATGGAGACTGAGAGTGTGACAAGTTCGCATGGAGACTGAGAGTGTGACAAATTCTCATGGAGACTGAGAATGTGACAGGTTCCCATGGAGACTGAGAGTGTAACAAGTTTCCACGGAGACTGAGAGTGTGACAAGCTCCCACGGAGACTGAGAATGTGACAAGTTCCCTCGGAGACTGAGAGTGTGACAAGTTCCCAAGGAGACTGAGAGTGTCAGAAGTTGCCATGGAGACTAAGAGTGTGAGAAGCTCCCATGTAGACTGAAAGTGTGACAAGTTCCCAATTAGACTGAGAGTGTGACAAGTTCCCATGGAGACTGAGAGTGTGACAAGTTCCCATGGAGACTGAGAGTGTGACAAGCTTCCATGGAGACCTAGAGTGTGACAAGTTCCCATGGAGACCGAGAGTGTGACAAGTTCCCATGGAGACCGAGAGTGTGACAAGTTCCCATGGAGACTGAGCGTGTGACAAATTCCCATGTAGACTGAGAGTGCGACAAGTTCCCCATCCATGGAGACTAAGAGTGTGACAAGTTCCCATGGAGACTGATGGTGTGACAGGTTCCCATGTAGTCTGAGAATCTGACAAGTTCCCATGGAGACTGAGAGTGTGACAAGTTCCCATGGAGACTGAGAGGGTGACAATTTCCCATGCAGACTGAGAGTGTGACAAGTTCTCATGTAGACTGAGAGTGTGACAAGTTCCCATGTAGACTGAGAGTGTGACAAGTTCCCATGGAGACTGAGAGTGTGACATGTTCCCATGGAGTCTGAGAGTGTGACAAGTTCCCATGGAGACAGAGAGTGTGAGAAGTTCCCATGTAGACTGAGAGTGTGACAAGTTCCTATGGGGACTGAGAGGGTGACAAGGTCTCATGGAGACTGAGAGTGTCACAATTTCCCATGTAAACTGAGAGTGTGGCAAGTTCCCAAGTAGACTGAGAGTGTGACAAGTTTCCATGGAGACTGAGAGTGTGACAAGTTCCCATGTAGACTGAGAGTGTGACAAGTTCCCATGGAGACTGAGAGTGTGACAAGTTCTCATGTGGACTGAGAGTGTGACATGTTCCCATGGAGTCTGAGAGTGTGACAAGTTCCCATGGAGACTGAGAGTGTGACAGGTTTCCATGGAGACTGAGAGTGTGACAAGTTTCCATGGAGACTGAGAGAGTGTCAGGTTCCCATGTAGGCTGAGAGTGTGACAAATTCCCATGTCGACTGAGAGTGTGACAAGTTGCCATGGAGTCTGAGCGCCTGACAAGTTCCCATGGAGACTTAGAGTGTGAGAAGTTCTCACGGAGACTGAGAGTGTGACAAGTTCCCACGGAGACTGAGAGTGTCACAAGTTCCCATGGAGCCTGAGAGTGTGACAAGTTCTCATGAAGACTGAGAGTGTGACAAGTTCCCATGGAGACTGAGAGTGTGACAAGTTCGCATGGAGACTGAGAGTGTGACAAATTCTCATGGAGACTGAGAGTGTGACAGGTTCCCATGGAGACTGAGAGTGTGACAACTTTCCACGGAGACTGAGAGTGTGACAAGTTCCCACGCAGACTGAGAATGTGAGAAGTTCCCTCGGAGACTGAGAGTGTGACAGTTCCCACGGAGACTGAGAGTGTCAGAAGTTGCCATGGAGACTGAGAGTGTGACAAGTTCTCATGTTGACTGAGAGTGTGACAAGTTCCCATATAGACTGAGAGTGTGACAAGTTCCCATGGAGACTGAGAGTGTGACATGATCCCATGGAGACTGAGAGTGTGACAAGCTCCCATGGAGAAAGAGATTGTGACAAGTTCCCTTGTAGACTGAGAGTGTGACAAGTTCCCATGCAGACTGAGAGTGTGATAAGGTCTCATGGAGACTGAGAGTGTGACAAGTTCCCATGGAGACTGAGAGTGTGACAAGTTTCTATGGAGACCTAGAGTGTGACAAGTTCCCTTGGAGCCCGAGAGCGTGAAAAGTTCCCATGGAGACCGAGAGTGTGACAAGTTCCCATGGAGACTGAGCGTGTGACAAATTCCCATGTAGACTGAGAGTGTGACAAGTTCCCATGTAGACTGAGAGTCTGACAAGTTCCCATGAACACTGAGAGTGCGACAAGTTCCCCATGCATGGAGACTAAGAGTGCGACAAGTTCCCTTGTAGACTGAGAGTGTGACAAGTTCCCATGGAGACTGATGGTGTGACAGGTTCCCATGTAGACTGAGAGTCTGACAAGTTCCCATGGAGACTGGGAGTGTGACAGGTTCCCATGGAGACTGAGAGTGTGACAACTTCCCATGGAGACAGAGAGTGTGAGAAGTTCCCATGTAGACTGAGAGTGTGAGAAGTTCCCATGGAGACTGAGAGTGTGGCAAGGTCTCATGGAGACTGAGTGTGTCACAATTTCCCATGGAGACTGAGAGTGTGACAAGTTCCCATGGAGACTGAGAGTGTGAAAAGTTCTCATGTGGACTGAGAGTGTGACAAGTTCTCATGGAGACTGAGAGTGTGACAAATTCACATGTAGACCGAGAGTGTGACAAGTTCCCACGGAGACTGAGAGTGTGACAAGTTCCCAAGGAGACTGAGGGTGTGACAAGTTCCCGTGGAGACTGAGAGTGAGACATGTTCCCGTGGAGACTGAGAGTGTGAGAAGCTCCCATGTAGACTGAAAGTGTGACAAGTTCCCAAGTAGACTGAGAGTGTGACAAGTTCCCATGGAGACTGAGAGTGTGACAAGTTCCCATGGAGACTGAGAGTGTGACAAGTTTCCATGGAGACCTAGAGTGTGACAAGTTCCCATGGAGACCGAGAGTGTGACAAGTTCCAAGGGAGACCGAGAGTGTGACAAGTTCCCATGGAGACTGAGCGTGTGACAAATTCCCATGTAGACTGAGAGTGTGACAAGTTCCCATGTAGACTGAGAGTGTGACAAGTTCCCATGGAGACTGAGAGTGCGACAAGTTACCCATCCATGGAGACTAAGAGTTCGACAAGTTCCCTTGTAGACTGAGAGTGTGACAAGTTCCCATGGAGACTGATGGTGTGACAGGTTCCCATGCAGACTGAGAGTGTGACAAGTTCCCATGGAGACTGAGAGTGTGACAGGTTCCCATGGAGACTGAGAGTCTGACAAGTTTCCATGGAGACTGAGAGTGTGACAGGTTCCCATGTAGACCGAGAGTGTGACAAGTTCCCATGGAGGCCAAGAGTGTGACAAGTTCCCATGGAGACTGAGCGTGTGACAAATTCCCATGTAGACTGTGAGTGTGACAAGTTCCCATGTAGACTGAGAATGTGACAAGATCCCATGGAGACTGAGAGTGTGACAAGTTCCCATGGAGACTGATGGTGTGACAGCTTCCCATGTAGACTGAGAGTGTGACAAGTTCCCATGGAGACTGGGAGTGTGACAGGTTCCCATGGAGACTGAGAGTGTGACAAGTTTCCATGGAGACTGAGAGTGTGACAGGTTCCCATGTAGACGAAGAGTGTGACAAGTTCCCATGTAGACTGAGAGTGTGACAAGTTCCCATGGAGTCTGAGCGCTTGACAAGTTCCCATGGAGACTTAGAGTGTGAGAAGTTCTCACGGAGACTGAGAGTGTGACAAGTTCCCTCGGAGCCTGAGAGTGTGACAAGTTCTCATGGAGACTGAGAGTGTGACAGGTTCCCATGGAGACTGAGAGTGTAACAAGTTTCCACGGAGACTGAGAGTGTGACAAGTTCCCACGGAGACTGAGAATGTGACAAGTTCCCTCGGAGACTGAGAGTGTGACAAGTTCCCAAGGAGACTGAGAGTGTCAGAAGTTGCCATGGAGACTAAGAGTGTGAGAAGCTCCCATGTAGACTGAAAGTGTGACAAGTTCCCAATTAGACTGAGAGTGTGACAAGTTCCCATGGAGACTGAGAGTGTGACAAGCTTCCATGGAGACCTAGAGTGTGACAAGTTCCCATGGAGACCGAGAGTGTGACAAGTTCCCATGGAGACCGAGAGTGTGACAAGTTCCCATGGAGACTGAGCGTGTGACAAATTCCCATGTAGACTGAGAGTGTGACGAGTTCCCATGTAGACTGAGAATGTGACAAGTTCCCATGGAGACTGAGAGTGCGACAAGTTCCCCATCCATGGAGACTAAGAGTGTGACAAGTTCCCATGGAGACTGAGCGTGTGACAAATTTCCATGTAGACTGAGAGTGTGACAAGTTCCCATGTAGACTGAGAATGTGACAAGTTCCCATGGAGACTGAGAGTGCGACAAGTTCCCCATCCATGGAGACTAAGAGTGTGACAAGTTCCCATGGAGACTGATGGTGTGACAGGTTCCCATGTAGTCTGAGAATCTGACAAGTTCCCATGGAGACTGAGAGTGTGACAAGTTCCCATGGAGACTGAGAGGGTGACAATTTCCCATGCAGACTGAGAGTGTGACAAGTTCTCATGTAGACTGAGAGTGTGACAAGTTCCCATGTAGACTGAGAGTGTGACAAGTTCCCATGGAGACTGAGAGTGTGACATGTTCCCAAGGAGTCTGAGAGTGTGACAAGTTCCCATGGAGACAGAGAGTGTGAGAAGTTCCCATGTAGACTGAGAGTGTGACAAGTTCCTATGGGGACTGAGAGGGTGACAAGGTCTCATGGAGACTGAGAGTGTCACAATTTCCCATGTAGACTGAGAGTGTGGCAAGTTCCCAAGTAGACTGAGAGTGTGACAAGTTTCCATGGAGACTGAGAGTGTGACAAGTTCCCATGTAGACTGAGAGTGTGACAAGTTCCCATGGAGACTGAGAGTGTGACAAGTTCTCATGTGGACTGAGAGTGTGACATGTTCCCATGGAGTCTGAGAGTGTGACAAATTCCCATGGAGACTGAGAGTGTGACAGGTTTCCATGGAGACTGAGAGTGTGACAAGTTTCCATGGAGACTGAGAGAGTGTCAGGTTCCCATGTAGGCTGAGAGTGTGACAAATTCCCATGTAGACTGAGAGTGTGACAAGTTGCCATGGAGTCTGAGCGCCTGACAAGTTCCCATGGAGACTTAGAGTGTGAGAAGTTCTCACGGAGACTGAGAGTGTGACAAGTTCCCACGGAGACTGAGAGTGTCACAAGTTCCCATGGAGCCTGAGAGTGTGACAAGTTCTCATGAAGACTGAGAGTGTGAAAAGTTCCCATGGGGACTGAGAGTGTGACAAGTTCGCATGGAGACTGAGAGTGTGACAAGTTCCCATGTAGACTGAGAATGTGACAAGTTCCCATGGAGACTGAGAGTGCGACAAGTTCCCCATCCTTGGAGACTAAGAGTGTGACAAGTTCCCATGGAGACTGAACGTGTGACAAATTCCCATGTAGACTGAGAGTGTGACAAGTTCCCATGTAGACTGAGAATGTGACAAGTTCCCATGGAGACTGAGAGTGCGACAAGTTCCCCATCCATGGAGACTAAGAGTGTGACAAGTTCCCATGGAGACTGATGGTGTGACAGGTTCCCATGTAGTCTGAGAATCTGACAAGTTCCCATGGAGACTGAGAGTGTGACAAGTTCCCATGGAGACTGAGAGGGTGACAATTTCCCATGCAGACTGAGAGTGTGACAAGTTCTCACGTAGACTGAGAGTGTGACAAGTTCCCATGTAGACTGAGAGTGTGACAAGTTCCCATGGAGACTGAGAGTGTGACATGTTCCCATGGAGTCTGAGAGTGTGACAAGTTCCCATGGAGACAGAGAGTGTGAGAAGTTCCCATGTAGACTGAGAGTGTGACAAGTTCCTATGGGGACTGAGAGGGTGACAAGGTCTCATGGAGACTGAGAGTGTCACAAATTCCCATGTAGACTGAGAGTGTGGCAAGTTCCCAAGTAGACTGAGAGTGTGACAAGTTTCCATGGAGACTGAGAGTGTGACAAGTTCCCATGTAGACTGAGAGTGTGACAAGTTCCCATGGAGACTGAGAGTGTGACAAGTTCTCATGTGGACTGAGAGTGTGACATGTTCCCATGGAGTCTGAGAGTGTGACAAGTTCCCATGGAGACTGAGAGTGTGACAGGTTTCCATGGAGACTGAGAGTGTGACAAGTTTCCATGGAGACTGAGAGAGTGTCAGGTTCCCATGTAGGCTGAGAGTGTGACAAATTCCCATGTAGACTGAGAGTGTGACAAGTTGCCATGGAGTCTGCGCTCTGACAAGTTCCCATGGAGACTTAGAGTGTGAGAAGTTCTCACGGAGACTGAGAGTGTGACAAGTTCCCACGGAGACTGAGAGTGTCACAAGTTCCCATGGAGCCTGAGCGTGTGACAAGTTCTCATGAAGACTGAGAGTGTGAAAAGTTCCCATGGAGACTGAGAGTGTGACAAGTTCGCATGGAGACTGAGAGTGTGACAGGTTCCCATGGAGACTGAGAGTGTGACAACTTTCCACGGAGACTGAGAGTGTGACAAGTTCCCACGGAGACTGAGAATGTGAGAAGTTCCCTCGGAGACTGAGAGTGTGACAGTTCCCACGGAGACTGAGAGTGTCAGAAGTTGCCATGGAGACTGAGAGTGTGACAAGTTCTCATGTTGACTGAGAGTGTGACAAGTTCCCATATAGACTGAGAGTGTGACAAGTTCCCATGGAGACTGAGAGTGTGACATTTTGCCATGGAGACTGACAGTGTGACAAGCTCCCATGGAGAAAGAGATTGTGACAAGTTCCCTTGTAGACTGAGAGTGTGACAAGTTCCCATGCAGACTGAGAGTGTGATAAGGTCTCATGGAGACTGAGAGTGTGACAAGTTCCCATGGAGACTGAGTGTGTGACAAGTTTCTATGGAGACCTAGAGTGTGACAAGTTCCCTTGGAGCCCGAGAGCGTGACAAGTTCCCATGGAGACCGAGAGTGTGACAAGTTCCCATGGAGACTGAGCGTGTGACAAATTCCCATGTAGACTGAGAGTGTGACAAGTTCCCATGTAGACTGAGAGTCTGACAAGTTCCCATGAACACTGAGAATGCGACAAGTTCCCCATGCATGGAGACTAAGAGTGCGACAAGTTCCCTTGTAGACTGAGAGTGTGACAAGTTCCCATGGAGACTGATGGTGTGACAGGTTCCCATGTAGACTGAGAGTCTGACAAGTTCCCATGGAGACTGGGAGTGTGACAGGTTCCCATGGAGACTGAGAGTGTGACAACTTCCCATGGAGACAGAGAGTGTGAGAAGTTCCCATGTAGACTGAGAGTGTGAGAAGTTCCCATGGAGACTGAGAGTGTGGCAAGGTCTCATGGAGACTGAGTGTGTCACAATTTCCCATGGAGACTGAGAGTGTGACAAGTTCCCATGGAGACTGAGAGTGTGAAAAGTTCTCATGTGGACTGAGAGTGTGACAAGTTCTCATGGAGACTGAGAGTGTGACAAATTCCCATGTAGACCGAGAGTGTGACAAGTTCCCACGGAGACTGAGAGTGTGACAAGTTCCCAAGGAGACTGAGGGTGTGACAAGTTCCCGTGGAGACTGAGAGTGAGACATGTTCCCGTGGAGACTGAGAGTGTGAGAAGCTCCCATGTAGACTGAAAGTGTGACAAGTTCCCAAGTAGACTGAGAGTGTGACAAGTTCCCATGGAGACTGAGAGTGTGACAAGTTCCCATGGAGACTGAGAGTGTGACAAGTTTCCATGGAGACCTAGAGTGTGACAAGTTCCCATGGAGACCGAGAGTGTGACAAGTTCCCAGGGAGACCGAGAGTGTGACAAGTTCCCATGGAGACTGAGAGTGTGGCAAGGTCTCATGGAGACTGAGTGTGTCACAATTTCCCATGGAGACTGAGAGTGTGACAACTTCCCATGGAGACAGAGAGTGTGAGAAGTTCCCATGTAGACTGAGAGTGTGAGAAGTTCCCATGGAGACTGAGAGTGTGGCAAGGTCTCATGGAGACTGAGTGTGTCACAATTTCCCATGGAGACTGAGAGTGTGACAAGTTCCCATGGAGACTGAGAGTGTGAAAAGTTCTCATGTGGACTGAGAGTGTGACAAGTTCCCAAGGAGACTGAGAGTGTCAGAAGTTGCCATGGAGACTAAGAGTGTGAGAAGCTCCCATGTAGACTGAAAGTGTGACAAGTTCCCAATTAGACTGAGAGTGTGACAAGTTCCCATGGAGACTGAGAGTGTGACAAGCTTCCATGGAGACCTAGAGTGTGACAAGTTCCCATGGAGACCGAGAGTGTGACAAGTTCCCATGGAGACCGAGAGTGTGACAAGTTCCCATGGAGACTGAGCGTGTGACAAATTCCCATGTAGACTGAGAGTGTGACGAGTTCCCATGTAGACTGAGAATGTGACAAGTTCCCATGGAGACTGAGAGTGCGACAAGTTCCCCATCCATGGAGACTAAGAGTGTGACAAGTTCCCATGGAGACTGAGCGTGTGACAAATTTCCATGTAGACTGAGAGTGTGACAAGTTCCCATGTAGACTGAGAATGTGACAAGTTCCCATGGAGACTGAGAGTGCGACAAGTTCCCCATCCATGGAGACTAAGAGTGTGACAAGTTCCCATGGAGACTGATGGTGTGACAGGTTCCCATGTAGTCTGAGAATCTGACAAGTTCCCATGGAGACTGAGAGTGTGACAAGTTCCCATGGAGACTGAGAGGGTGACAATTTCCCATGCAGACTGAGAGTGTGACAAGTTCTCATGTAGACTGAGAGTGTGACAAGTTCCCATGTAGACTGAGAGTGTGACAAGTTCCCATGGAGACTGAGAGTGTGACATGTTCCCAAGGAGTCTGAGAGTGTGACAAGTTCCCATGGAGACAGAGAGTGTGAGAAGTTCCCATGTAGACTGAGAGTGTGACAAGTTCCTATGGGGACTGAGAGGGTGACAAGGTCTCATGGAGACTGAGAGTGTCACAATTTCCCATGTAGACTGAGAGTGTGGCAAGTTCCCAAGTAGACTGAGAGTGTGACAAGTTTCCATGGAGACTGAGAGTGTGACAAGTTCCCATGTAGACTGAGAGTGTGACAAGTTCCCATGGAGACTGAGAGTGTGACAAGTTCTCATGTGGACTGAGAGTGTGACATGTTCCCATGGAGTCTGAGAGTGTGACAAATTCCCATGGAGACTGAGAGTGTGACAGGTTTCCATGGAGACTGAGAGTGTGACAAGTTTCCATGGAGACTGAGAGAGTGTCAGGTTCCCATGTAGGCTGAGAGTGTGACAAATTCCCATGTAGACTGAGAGTGTGACAAGTTGCCATGGAGTCTGAGCGCCTGACAAGTTCCCATGGAGACTTAGAGTGTGAGAAGTTCTCACGGAGACTGAGAGTGTGACAAGTTCCCACGGAGACTGAGAGTGTCACAAGTTCCCATGGAGCCTGAGAGTGTGACAAGTTCTCATGAAGACTGAGAGTGTGAAAAGTTCCCATGGGGACTGAGAGTGTGACAAGTTCGCATGGAGACTGAGAGTGTGACAAGTTCCCATGTAGACTGAGAATGTGACAAGTTCCCATGGAGACTGAGAGTGCGACAAGTTCCCCATCCTTGGAGACTAAGAGTGTGACAAGTTCCCATGGAGACTGAACGTGTGACAAATTCCCATGTAGACTGAGAGTGTGACAAGTTCCCATGTAGACTGAGAATGTGACAAGTTCCCATGGAGACTGAGAGTGCGACAAGTTCCCCATCCATGGAGACTAAGAGTGTGACAAGTTCCCATGGAGACTGATGGTGTGACAGGTTCCCATGTAGTCTGAGAATCTGACAAGTTCCCATGGAGACTGAGAGTGTGACAAGTTCCCATGGAGACTGAGAGGGTGACAATTTCCCATGCAGACTGAGAGTGTGACAAGTTCTCACGTAGACTGAGAGTGTGACAAGTTCCCATGTAGACTGAGAGTGTGACAAGTTCCCATGGAGACTGAGAGTGTGACATGTTCCCATGGAGTCTGAGAGTGTGACAAGTTCCCATGGAGACAGAGAGTGTGAGAAGTTCCCATGTAGACTGAGAGTGTGACAAGTTCCTATGGGGACTGAGAGGGTGACAAGGTCTCATGGAGACTGAGAGTGTCACAAATTCCCATGTAGACTGAGAGTGTGGCAAGTTCCCAAGTAGACTGAGAGTGTGACAAGTTTCCATGGAGACTGAGAGTGTGACAAGTTCCCATGTAGACTGAGAGTGTGACAAGTTCCCATGGAGACTGAGAGTGTGACAAGTTCTCATGTGGACTGAGAGTGTGACATGTTCCCATGGAGTCTGAGAGTGTGACAAGTTCCCATGGAGACTGAGAGTGTGACAGGTTTCCATGGAGACTGAGAGTGTGACAAGTTTCCATGGAGACTGAGAGAGTGTCAGGTTCCCATGTAGGCTGAGAGTGTGACAAATTCCCATGTAGACTGAGAGTGTGACAAGTTGCCATGGAGTCTGCGCTCTGACAAGTTCCCATGGAGACTTAGAGTGTGAGAAGTTCTCACGGAGACTGAGAGTGTGACAAGTTCCCACGGAGACTGAGAGTGTCACAAGTTCCCATGGAGCCTGAGCGTGTGACAAGTTCTCATGAAGACTGAGAGTGTGAAAAGTTCCCATGGAGACTGAGAGTGTGACAAGTTCGCATGGAGACTGAGAGTGTGACAGGTTCCCATGGAGACTGAGAGTGTGACAACTTTCCACGGAGACTGAGAGTGTGACAAGTTCCCACGGAGACTGAGAATGTGAGAAGTTCCCTCGGAGACTGAGAGTGTGACAGTTCCCACGGAGACTGAGAGTGTCAGAAGTTGCCATGGAGACTGAGAGTGTGACAAGTTCTCATGTTGACTGAGAGTGTGACAAGTTCCCATATAGACTGAGAGTGTGACAAGTTCCCATGGAGACTGAGAGTGTGACATTTTGCCATGGAGACTGACAGTGTGACAAGCTCCCATGGAGAAAGAGATTGTGACAAGTTCCCTTGTAGACTGAGAGTGTGACAAGTTCCCATGCAGACTGAGAGTGTGATAAGGTCTCATGGAGACTGAGAGTGTGACAAGTTCCCATGGAGACTGAGTGTGTGACAAGTTTCTATGGAGACCTAGAGTGTGACAAGTTCCCTTGGAGCCCGAGAGCGTGACAAGTTCCCATGGAGACCGAGAGTGTGACAAGTTCCCATGGAGACTGAGCGTGTGACAAATTCCCATGTAGACTGAGAGTGTGACAAGTTCCCATGTAGACTGAGAGTCTGACAAGTTCCCATGAACACTGAGAATGCGACAAGTTCCCCATGCATGGAGACTAAGAGTGCGACAAGTTCCCTTGTAGACTGAGAGTGTGACAAGTTCCCATGGAGACTGATGGTGTGACAGGTTCCCATGTAGACTGAGAGTCTGACAAGTTCCCATGGAGACTGGGAGTGTGACAGGTTCCCATGGAGACTGAGAGTGTGACAACTTCCCATGGAGACAGAGAGTGTGAGAAGTTCCCATGTAGACTGAGAGTGTGAGAAGTTCCCATGGAGACTGAGAGTGTGGCAAGGTCTCATGGAGACTGAGTGTGTCACAATTTCCCATGGAGACTGAGAGTGTGACAAGTTCCCATGGAGACTGAGAGTGTGAAAAGTTCTCATGTGGACTGAGAGTGTGACAAGTTCTCATGGAGACTGAGAGTGTGACAAATTCCCATGTAGACCGAGAGTGTGACAAGTTCCCACGGAGACTGAGAGTGTGACAAGTTCCCAAGGAGACTGAGGGTGTGACAAGTTCCCGTGGAGACTGAGAGTGAGACATGTTCCCGTGGAGACTGAGAGTGTGAGAAGCTCCCATGTAGACTGAAAGTGTGACAAGTTCCCAAGTAGACTGAGAGTGTGACAAGTTCCCATGGAGACTGAGAGTGTGACAAGTTCCCATGGAGACTGAGAGTGTGACAAGTTTCCATGGAGACCTAGAGTGTGACAAGTTCCCATGGAGACCGAGAGTGTGACAAGTTCCCAGGGAGACCGAGAGTGTGACAAGTTCCCATGGAGACTGAGAGTGTGGCAAGGTCTCATGGAGACTGAGTGTGTCACAATTTCCCATGGAGACTGAGAGTGTGACAACTTCCCATGGAGACAGAGAGTGTGAGAAGTTCCCATGTAGACTGAGAGTGTGAGAAGTTCCCATGGAGACTGAGAGTGTGGCAAGGTCTCATGGAGACTGAG